>NW_024731872.1:442500-627500 GCF_018991925.1 Homarus americanus | reverse complement strand
GCCCCGCCAAAGGCCATCAACACACGTACGTGCAAACTTCCCTGAATCCTGAGTTTTTGTCATCAGCTCCACCCACTAGATGTATGTCCTACGAGAAGTATGAAAACACTGGTTAGAGCATTTGTAGTAGTTTATATGATGTCTCTCACTGCCTTTGTTAGTTAAGCATGAGTGAAACTTGACGCAAGGAGAATAAATTGTTTTGTTTAATGAGCAGCGGCGCCATGTAGTGTAAACTGTGATCAAGGCACAAGATGAAGCAATGCGACATACAAACACACGAGTCATTATCTCGCTCCCTTACCAACTCTCTGATCAACATTTGTATTATTAATGTTCATCGTCTTATTCCCTTGATGAACCTCTATGTGACCCCCTTAAACACACACACACACACACACACACACACACTCTGTTTAACGGAATTTACTTGAGAGAAGCAACCAGTCATGAATCAAATGTCAACCACAAAGTATTGAGAGTCAACCTAATGCCAATAATTCTACACAACCTCTGGATAACTAATAAACCCATACACAGTGTAATGTATAAGAACTAATTAATTTACAGTGAACTTTTATTGACCGGGGAAGATAAAAAGCACTGCAGGGATAAGGGGAGGACGCGGTACTGTACTGTGTTGTTGATGAGTACTGGGGTGACCATCTGTTGCTCTACTGACCGATGGTGATGGTGGTGATGGTGGTGGTGATGTAGGCGGTGGTGATGGAGGTGGTGGTTAAGTAGGTGATGGTGGTGGAGGAGGTAGTGATGGTGGTGGTGAAGGATGTGGTGGTGGTGGTGGTGGTGATAGTGGTGGTGGCGATGCCAGTAGTGGTGACAGTGGTGGTGGTGGTGGTGGTGGTGGTGATGTTGTTGATGATGATGATGATGATGATGATGATGATGATGATGATTATGACCTATAAGAACCCAGATATCAATCACACTTGCAAAAATGGCCAGATAATATCGATTATTTTCCAATACCTTAACCTAACGAAATTAACGACATCTTCAGCCAAATGACAACCAAAAAATAACCCAATAACAAACAACCAATCGCTAACCATAACCAACCAAAGCAAACATACTTAAACGAATAATAATTAACCAAGCAACCAAACTCACCACCACACTACCAACATTGATCTATACAAAAACGCTATATGAATCAAACGAGCATAAGACCTACATCACTGTTTCACTGCAGTTCCTCCTCGACAGGTGTGGTGACGCGATGTAACCTTCCAGCTTCTCCTCATTTCCTGTTGTTGATGAGAAATAATAATAAAAAAAAAATGCCCAGCAAGGTTGAGGTAGGGGGGGGGGGTGGTGGTAGGAGAATCTTGGTAGCATTATTAGGAAATTACTACGAATATAAATTAACTCAACCTTACCTAAGTTAGATTAGGTTAGGTTGGGTTAGGTTAGGTCCGACTTGCTGGGTGTAGTTGAAAATATAATGAATTTGGTTAAGGATTCTGTTTCTTAAATATATTTTTCACCTGCTTGAGTCTGCTATAGTGAGCTGGGCATCCCTCAGGGTGTTCCAAACTCCTGAATTAAATCCTTTCTCTCTCAGTTTGTCATTGGGTCAGTTTGTCTGTGAGTCAGTTTGTCTGTGAGTCAGTTTGTTTGTGAGTCAGTTTGTCTGTGAATCAGTTTGTCAGTGGGTCAGTTTGTCAGTGGGTCAGTTTGTCAGTGGGTCAGTTTGTCTGCGGGTCAGATTGTCAGTGGGTCAGTTTGTCTGTGGGTCAATTTGTCTGTGGGTCAGTTTGTCTGTGGGTCAGTTATTAGCTGTTGTCTCCTAACTTTCAGACGAGCTTTTTTTATGCTCGTCCCTGACAACTAGCTATTCTTAAATGAGATCTGTCTAAGGTCAGATTCAAGGACGTACAAAAGATCAGACAGACCCTTAAGCGTTATCTCCTGAACGCCATGAGATGAAGGAATGAAACTTGGTTCTAGGATTCAATACAATCATCTTGAAAAGTTTAAATATTTCAGATCGAAGTCAAGACTATACAAAGATTAGAATCACAATTATTTATTACAACTAGAGGAGAAAGGTCCCTGCTTTCTGCCTCGTGACACTCTTTGGCTGGTGGTCAGGTAAAGGGGGGGAAAACATTTTTGACCGAAAAGAGTCCAAGTCAAGATTATATTTTCGACCAAAATAATTCGATATCAGATAGAGCAAGTGACTTTTACTTATTACCAAGATGTTTTTGACGGTCACACTGATAAGTCACCGTAGTGCCTCCGTAGCTTGGTCGAGCGTTTGTGGTTCTGACACGAGTGGGGGGTTTAGGTTCATTCTTCGTACTCTCGTCTTTGTACAATCAGTAGTAAATGGGTACACTACTGGGTTGATGGTGGATGAACACTTGGACGGGCAAGTCTCCTGTTAAATGGGTGTGGTAACTCTGTAGCTGCTGAATGCTAAGAGTCACCGGATCAACACTTGTGTGGCTAAGCAGTACATACAAGAAGAAGTTTGTATTAATAAAAAATAACACGATAGGTGTCTAGTATGTAGGGGAAAAAACGTGAGAGGTAAAGTTTAGGGCCATGCAAAGTTCAAAATCAGGTTGTGAAGCATTACAGAGAGTGGCGAAGGTTGGAGACTACTATTATGGAGTGAGGAGTCGTTTGTGTGATAAATATCTTCACAGTTGTATGATTTCTGAGTAAAAACCTTAAGGGTCAAAGTCACGGAAAGCTGTACTCCTAATATTAAATTATTCCTTTTGAACTTTTGTAACCAACTCTGGCCTTCAGGGTTTTTTTTATCATTGATGAGTTGATTTTATTTTTTGAGGCGCTCAAAGGTCAAGATAACTGACTTCCAAATTTTATTTTCAAATGAAGAGTTTTGATGAACATTTGATATTTTCATCAAGCAGACTTAGTGTCCAGAGCTGATCTGTCGCGATGGTTATTTGCAGATATTTCGTAAAGTAAATAAGTTTACAGCGACTGTTAATATCTGTGTGTGTGTGTGTATTGGTCGGTTATCTGTGGGCAGTGACAGCTGCAGATCTGAGACTGAGTACATCAGCCTGGTCCTGGAGAACTACAGGTTAACAGCCAGCCTTGGTATAAGTCAAAGCTAAGGTCAATGAACGATATTTTATAGCGGATTTCGACAATGTGTCCTTGTGACTGACATTTCCATGTTTGTTCGTCCGTCTGTAAGTTAGGACGCGTTTCCTCCTCAGCGCTTCATGACTTTTTCCTTCGATCGTTCAATACGGCACTCTGCTTGTCATCCCTCAGAATATCTTGAATTTGGTTAAGATTTGTTAAAGGTCAAGGTTAGAGCCATGACATTCACGATTCTAGATGGTGGAGGTCATAGTGTATGTTGGGGGATTGTTCTTTACTCTCACACTTCCTAAACTGTCGGGTTACCTCAGGACGTTAGTAGTACCCCATGTCCTGCTATAGGCTCCGCCGTGTCCTCACTACTAGAACTGAAGCCCGGTGATGAATGGCTCCAATTTTAACCGTCTCAACTTATTTATAATGGTTAGGTTGGGTTAGGTTAGGCTAGGTTAGGGGCTCACTAGGACTAAGGCTGATGTTACTAGTAAACAGCGTTAATTAATCAAATATCACTTGGCTTAAAGTTGTTGTGTCAAATCTTCATCTAAGTAGCGTCGTCCTTCAGCGGAAGTCTCCGCTAGGGTAGTCACGCTGCTGGGAGCCTCCTGTGTTTGATCAAGATCGGACAAAGATCAAGGTTACATGATCAAAGGTCACTCAGCACTCATGAGTTATTGCCTTCCGACCTTCAACCCAATGTTTTTTTCGAAATCCGTCATAGCAAAGAGAGTATATAAACGTGTATCTTCACTTCATGTTTATTAGCTTCTACTAAATTTGAAACATAAGCCTGTTTGTTTTGTCTCAATATAATTTCCTTTGTCTAATGTGTGGCTGACTGACAAACGACGTAATGAAGATTTACTCACAAAATTCTTCTGCTTAATAAATAAATATAACTGTATATTGATATTAATCACTGATTGTATATGTTGTTATTGTTGTTATACCATCAAAATTTTAGCTGCCTGAGTTATTCAGATAATTTGAAGGAAAGTTAGTTTGGTTTAGTTTGATCATAAATATATTGTGCTGTTTTTTTTTTAGTTTAACGTAAAATGGTGTATGTCGGCTACCACTACAGTTCTTGGTTTATGTTATACATTTATTTGTCATGGGTTCGACATGAATGTGCAATAATCGTTTCCTGTAGATTATGATACAATATTGCTGGCGTATTTGGGGCAGTAAAACACAGTGGATTGTGAAGAACATTTCATTTTGGGCAATTGTTCGTCTTATATTTTTGGCGACGTTTTGTCAGCACAGCGACAGTTCATTCCTGGCTTGACTGATGGAAGTGTTCCGTGCGTGAGTAATGTTTCTTCAAGTGCGGCTTAACACAGACAGCGACTAATTCATTTTTGTTCTTTTATCCTTCGCCGGGATCCTAGACCGAAGAAGGACACAGTCCGCGGGTTTACTCGAGCATCAAGTAGCTCCTCTCACAGATGACTCAAGTTAGAAAATATTACTAGAGACACGCGTTAGATGTCTTGTATCAGGTTAGATTTATTATAACATATGACAGGTCGATGCTTCATGGCATAGTTGATCTTGCTGCCTCTGTAAATTCATGTAGCGTAATCTTATACACCTGGTTTTGCTGAACATGGGAGGGGGGAGGGCGGTTGCCAAGTGGACACAGGTCTCGCCACCTCTCCTTAAGTTTGCTTGTTTGCTCCCAGGGCACGCCTCAGTTCACTCAGTTGTGAATGGTTACCTGCCTTTACAGTTAGGGAAGTTGTGCGGGCGAGTGCAGTGCCGGCCCATTTGTTTCCCTGTCTACTGAAAAAGGCTTAGTGTTTAATGGGTTGTATCCACTCTGCCTCTGTCAGTGTTATACGGGATCACTTGTTATCGAGGTTTCTGTCCTCCTCGTAGGATCTCGCTGGATGTCTTCAGTGTATCCTTGAAGAGGAATCTATACCGTGGATGAACTAATAAATGTTTTGGTCACATTAAGGTTTTGTTGATTTAGGTTTGGTTAGGTTCGGTTAGGTCATATGAGGTCAGAATAGATTAGGCCATAACAGGTCAGGTTTTGAGATAGGTTATATAAGGTTAGGTGTTATACCAAGTCTGGTTGGGTTAGGTTGTTAGGTCAGATTAAATCAAGTTATGTAATTCTGGTTAAATTAGGTTCAATTACGTGTTAAGTAACAGGAAACCAAGATGACAAGGAGAGGATCGACAGAGCCCTAAGTCAAGAGTTACACCGCCGTTGACGGTAACCAACACTTCATAAAATCTACTGCATTTGGCATTTGTAGATTTGATTTGCATATAAATATCCACTTAGATTTTTTCAGTTAAAAGTCATTCTGCCTCAGTATACAGGTAATGAAGTCCAGTGTATCCCTCCCAGAAGCCTCCAGAAGAAGCGGAGACCGGATCCCATGGGGGGAGTTGCAGCGCCTTCACCCACTCGTGTTCTGGTTCACGTCAAGGTGCCAGTCATGGTTCATGCCGGATTTCCTTGTTCAAGATTATTATTTTAAACAATTGAAAAATCACAAGGCGGACACTACTGGACCTCCTTGTACGGTAGTATGATTGTTTTTTTTTTATAAAGTTTCTAATTTTTACTCCTGACAGTAATATCTCACGTCTCGTAATGTGTCGTAAACCATGCAGTAAGACCGAGGTAGACTGACACTAATCCTTCTTTTGATAATCCAGCAACGACATCCCCAGGTTACAGAGTCTTATGAAGCAACAAGTAGATGTTTTAAAACCTTCGACTGTGTTGGGTCTGTGGGCTGGCGGGGACTTACCAGGGGTCTTATCTACTGGACGATACTTATGAGGAGTGGATGGAAATCTACCGAATATCTGCTGACTTCAGTACTACTCTAGGATGACTGACTCGTGTGTCTATCTCTCTTTTCTGTATCCACAAATAATAATATTGTACACCTCACACCTCCTCCATGGTGTGGCAGGAGGCACTCAGTGGTAGCTCCGTTTGTTTGTTTACTTGGTTTTCCAGCCACTTTTCTGGGCCAGGAACCTAAAATTTGCACACAAAAGTATTAAGTAATTTGAGAAATAACGATGTTTTTTATCTGTTTACTAATACTGTACACATTATACATATTTCGTTCAAAGCGTGGGTCCATGTATATTAAACTTACCACTACTCGTTTACGAATCTTTCACCGGTACTGTGATCGTCACTACGGGGCATAATGACTTACATGTTATAAAGAACACATTGTAATCAGTTACAGAAACCTCTATCTCTTTGCCTCACAATCAAATTAATTTAAATTACAAATAAATAGTTCTGGCTTCATGTATGTTCTAATTAAAAATAAACCAAACTATGAATCTTGTGTTTTATTAAATAGAAAAGAAATTTTTGATAAACTACTGTATTGGGAAGTTTTACTGAGCAACGTCTTTAACACCAGAAAATATCAGCTACGGATACTGACAAACTTTCTTCATTCTCTGTTGACCTGCCTCCTGCTCCATCACCTCCGCCTCTTCCTTGTTTACTCACCCAACCTCATAAGTCACAAGTACTCATAACCCGTTACATCTAATCATTAAGCTGAAGGTCCACACAGCAATATCTCAGGTTCAGGTTGTCTGTGGTGGGGAGGTCCTCCGACGTCACTCTTCGTCACCATGGCTTTCTTCAGCTTGTTCACTGCATTATTCAATCGACGTCTGAGTTATATAAGAGGAGGTTAGCTACACTCCTTCAGTTTGTTGAGATCATGGAATACTCCTCCATAAACTGTACACTGCTCACTAAACTACAACAAATTAAGTACTCAACCAATCTATCAAGTTTCTTCTCCGTAAATTTTAACAGAAAGACACAATTTCCATTACTTTTAACAATTGTTGTTTAGTATGTGAAGTATAAATACGTAATACAGAGATAAACAACAACAACAGCAACAACAACCACGAAAAGACCAATGGCAAGCCACCCAGCTGAACCAATCAACGTCCTTCTCTTGAGTAAAAAACACAACAAAACATACATTCAGACATTCAGAAGATTTACAAACAGCGACCGGCAGAACAAAGGGCAAGTGAAGCGGCGACCAACAAGAATCAAAGAGGAGCAAACATACAGGCCAACGGAGACAAGAACACAACCTAGATATATGAAAAGATACATTGACGACCTATACAAGTTTCTCCCTGACAACCTATACATACATACATACATACATACATACATACATACATACATACATACATACATACATACATACATACATACATACACACACACATACATACATACATACATACATACATACATACATACATACATACATACATACATACATACACATACATACATACATACATACATACATACATACATACATACATACATACATACATACATACATACATACATACATACACACACACATACATACATACATACATACATACATACATACATACATACATACATACATACATACATACATACATACAGTTAAGTACACAATGAACCTCCTCGCTCATTCAGACAAGCATGAAGGCTAACTGCTGATAGGATGACCTCACCAGCATTCATAACGACAAGGGCGAGTTCAGGAAAAAAAATATATTATGAATGGTTTAGATGACGTAAGGTTAGGTTAGGTTAGGTTATTACTAAAAGGAAAATGCAAATGATGTAAAACTGATAATGATCCAATTGTGAAAGACACAGATCAGCTGGGAGCTTTGTGTGAGTGTGTGTGTGTGTGTGTGTGTGTGTGTGTGAGTGTGAGTGTGTGTGTGTGTGTGTGTGTGTGTGTGTGTGTGTATTCTATTTTTCTGTTATATTCACACAATAATCAAATTTAACCAACATACAGGACCTTCGTGCATGGTAACTCCTGTAGAGACACCTTCCTTACACTCACATTTACACTTACACTCATACTAACACTCATACTTACACTCAAACTCACACTCATACTTACACTCATACTCACACTCAAACTCACACTCAAACTCACACTCAAACTCACACTCATACACAAACAATAACTTCTCCACAATATATCACTTAATAAAGGCAAAAACAATTCCTTCTCTTCGACAACTATAATAATTTCTTGTCAAGTCTTTAGGCAGCGTAAGTTATGTACTGTTAACGTTCGTGCTAAGAATAATTTACGTCTTAACTCCTCTTAACAGAAACCTCCTAATAATACTATGTAATTGTTTAGAATGACTGGCAGTTCTCAGGGGCCCTTACTTCACTCCACGTGCACCCTGGATGATGATGATAAATATGGTGGCAGGTGATATAGATTTTCGCCTCCGCCCTCCCCTCACCTTGTCCCCTAAAAGCCAACTCCGTGTTCTTTGTTTTTATATCACTCTTCTCTCCAGCCACCCAGAGAGAGACTAATCACCCCAAAGGTTAAGATTGGTGGTGGCAGGAGACCGAAGTTTGGTGGCAAGGGACCGAAGTTTGGTGGCAGGGGACCGAAGTTTGGTGTCAAGAGACCGAAGTTTGGTGTCAGGAGACCGAAGTTTGGTGTCAGGAGACCGAAGTTTGGTAGCAGGAGACCGAGGGTGAGGGAACAGCAAGACACAGCATGCAGCAAGACTGACAACATTATAGTGACGCTACAAAACACCAACAATTTAAAAGGAAATTCCATGATGCTAACTTGTAGATGAGGAAACACTAGCGTTAACCTTCATGATCTTTTATGGTGATTCAATTAAAAGAATAGAAGGTATCTTAACATGGATGACGTCAGTAGTAAACAAATAAATAACCATTAAAGAATCTCCAGATAACTTCTATAATAACCTTTAGTTCTCGTCCCATTGAGAAGTAACACACACACAAATAATGGCTCCGAGGTGACCTTGTGATGTTGAGTATGTGTGGGGCTGCAACACTACGCCACACTACACCTCACTATACCACACCACACCACACCACACCACACTAATAATCCGGCATATAAAGCGTATAAAATTGTAGGAAGTATAATATTTGTCTTAACCTTTTCTGATATGTTGCCCAGCGTGAACACAATTTAACAATGCTGGTACACCTCTCAAGTTCCTGAATATGTTAAACACTAACAGTTGTAAAGTTGTGTAGTGTAGATATAAGGAATAATAGCGAAGGAGGCTGTACAAGGTTGTGGCGGGTGGAGGATGTGAAGACGCCCACACCATTATGTCTTCTACACCCAGACCATTATGTCTTCTACACCCAAGCCATTATGTCTTCTACACCCAAGCCATTATGTCTTCTACACCCAGACCATTATGTCTTCTACACCCAAGCCATTATGTCTTCTACACCCAGACCATTATGTCTTCTACACCCACACCATTATGTCTTCTACACCCAGACCATTATGTCTTCTACACCCAAACCATTATGTCTTCTACACCCAAGCCATTATGTCTTCTACAGACCATTATGTCTTCTACACCCAAGCCATTATGTCTTCTACACCCAGACCATTATGTCTTCTACACCCAAGCCATTATGTCTTCTACACCCAACCATTATGTCTTCTACACCCACACATTATGTCTTCTACACCCAGACCATTATGTCTTCTACACCCAAACCATTATGTCTTCTACACCCAAGCCATTATGTCTTCTACACCCAGACCATTATGTCTTCTACACCCAAGCCATTATGTCTTCTACACCCAGACCATTATGTCTTCTACACCCAAGCCATTATGTCTTCTACACCCAAACCATTATGTCTTCTACACCCACACCATTATGTCTTCTACACCCAGACCATTATGTCTTCTACACCCAAACCATTATGTCTTCTACACCCAAGCCATTATGTCTTCTACACCCACACCATTATGTCTTCTACACCCAAGCCATTATGTCTTCTACACCCAGACCATTATGTCTTCTACACCCAAGCCATTATGTCTTCTACACCCAAACCATTATGTCTTCTACACGCAAATGTTACATTGCAAAGAAATAAACCTTGCGACCAGGTCTTAATATTTCCAGCAGCTAAACCATCTGAATATTTCTAAAACGGGGAATATTAACTCAGGTTTAGGTCACCTTAACAGTTGAAACTTGTAAAACGTAACAATAATAATGATAAAATAGACTAACACTTCAAACTCAATTGATCATTATGTTTAGCTAATCTTCGAGTTCTCTAAGTAATAACACGAAATGATTAAGATAAATGTTGTCGTAAAGTTGTGAAGATGCTCTAGTGTAGACGTGTGTCCAGCTCTGCCCGGTAGTGTCAGCAGCAGAACCAAAAACATCAAGCAGAACACCGAGATACAATCAACGAATTAACCAAGCTGCCGTATAGAGTTTTGATCTTCACCAAAATCTTACAGCTCGGAACTTCAGCAATCTGGTCAACATCGGACAAAGGTCATTGATTAAGGTCACTCATCTTCAGGAGACATCCATAATTATGAACTGATTGCAAGGACACTGCCCTAGGTGACGGGGGTGGCTGAGGTCACCACACTGAGATTTCGTACCATTACATCTCACTTGTTTATGAGTTACATTGGAAAAATAGATCTGGCACTTTATATATGCAAACAGAATTTAAAATTTGCTTATTTTTTTCTATGTATATATCACTACCCATATATTTTAGGTAACAAGTTTTTTGTATGAACTGAAAACTAAGTAAAAAGTTAGTTTTAAAATTACTGTAGTACGACCACTAAGAACGTGACTGTTGGAGGGTGAGAAAACAAATAATTAGTAAAAAAAAAAGACTTAAAAATCATGGGAGAAGCAGTCAGCCACAACAAGTCTTCACACACCTGTTGTTAATTGCTACCTATATACTGTGACGTAACTAAAACAGGAAAATCTAGCCTAACAATAAATAATACGAATAGTGTAGATTTGGAATCACTGATAACTACAAACAGTTACCGTCTGCCGGCAGTGTATAAACAAACGCGAATATCAGGTTTTATCTTAACTATAATAATGATCAATGTGGTTGTTATTGTCATTACTTATGACCTTATGGACGCCCGCCCAAACTTGCCTGTGTGTGTGTGTGTGTGTGTGTGTGTGTGTGTGTGTGTGTGTGTGTGTGATCAGAATATGTCCAACACGGATAGACTGATCCCAGTGAAACATCATTAAACTGGATGTTATTTCAAACATTATCATCGCCACCTTCACTATCATAATGATTATCTGTTATAATTAATATAATTACTACTGAAACTCACTCCCATTATCATTTCACTTTCGTCATCCTTAATATCATTTTTATTTAGCTGAAAAAGTGTAAGGAAACTCGAACATCAAACGTTGTTAATTCCTAACCAATCGTGGAGCCGCCGGCGCGTGTCACTACCCTTGATACTACGCTAACTTTAACCTTTGAACCGAAGACTGCTCGAGGACCGACGTAACGTGACCCTTGATCTATAAAACTCAGACGGACTCTTATTAGAGGCGCCGTAAACGAGTGATAGCAGGCCTCCCTGGTACACCGTGAGTGTGTGTGTTAGGGAGGCGGCGGGTGGAGGTGACAGGAGTACGGTAGCGGCCATGAACTATAGCTGAGCTTCCGTGTGGTTGTGTGCTGGACGGCTGCTTCCCTGAGTCTCCTCCATCCCTCCCCATGCGGTAGTGACAATCCTCCTCCCTCTGATATCCTTACCGTAACGGTACACCTCCCTCTTGTCTCCTCCCTCGGGGCTGTCCACTCTACGTCGTTCCCCTTACAATGGAGGGACTCGGACTCCTTACCCCCGCTCCTCCTGCAGTGGGGGAATTCCCGAGGCTCCTTCCTGCTCCAGAGTCGCGCATTACGTCATCAACTGGGGACTTGGCCCCAGGAAGGGGCGTTTCCCTCCTGGAGAATATAACCAACCTGTATATATAAATGGAGATTCATGGTTCGCACGAGCTGAGTGTTGTGTTGCGTGAGTCATGATGAGTAACATGATAATAATCTTGTTGGCTGAGTCATGGTAGTAACACACCCCCTGGCTGAGTCACGGTAGTAACACACTCCCTGGCTGAGTCACGGTAGTAACACACTCCCTGGCTGAGTCACGGTAGTAACACACTCCCTGGCTGAGTCACGGTAGTAACACACCCCCTGGCTGGAGTCATGGTAGTAACGCACCCCCTGGCTGAGTCACGGTAGTAACACACTCCCTGGCTGAGTCACGGTAGTAACGCACCCTGGCTGAGTCACGGTAGGCTACGGTAGTAACGCACCCCCTGGCTGAGTCACGGTACACACCCCTTGGCTGAGTCACGGTAGTAACACACCCTGGCTGAGTCACGGTAGTAAGCTTCACCCCTGGCTGGTCACGGTAGTAACACACTCCTGGCTGAGTCACGGTAGTAACGCACCCCTGGCTGAGTCACGGTAGTAACACACCCCTGGCTGAGTCACGGTGGTAACACACCCCTGGCTGAGTCACGGTGGTAACACACCCTGGCTGAGTCACGGTAGTAACGCACCCCCTGGCTGAGTCACAGTAGTAGCGCACCCCCTGGCTGAGTCACGGTAGTAACGCACCCCTTGGCTGAGTCATGGTAGTAACGCACCCCCTGGCTGAGTCATGGTAGTAACGCACCCCCTGGCTGAGTCATGGTAGTAACGCACCCCCTGGCTGAGTCATCATGAGTACCTGGTGGACGCTCTAGTTAACACACCCACCAGGAGGTCAGGGCAAAAATAGCCAATGAGGAGAGAGTGTAGTGAGGTATCCTGGGCTCACCTGCCGCCTAATAATAAACGTAAGATAATCACTACCTCATCCTCATCTTATTACATATTAAGAAATGATTAAAATCCCACCTGTGTTCTAATGACAAAATTGCGAGGGAAGGAGCTGGGTGTGGGACTGATGAGATGCTCAGGTAAGGCGAAGCTTCTAGACGATGAACAACTTTTGCCGCTTCACGTCCCTCTTCTCGACAACTTTATAGTGTTAATTGATATTTCTTTATATTACATTGCTTTTCGTTTTGTCGTTCTAGTCAGTGTCATATTTAGCCATTCTGTCTACCACAAATATTGTTGCATTTACTGCCTATTATATTATGTTAATAAGTATGATATTATTTCTCTTGTTCTTGTCATTCCCTTAACCATCATGACTGCCGCCCCACACAGCACACCTGTACCTTGGCCCCTCCTGCTGACGCTCCCCAAGACGTTCCACTCTAGTGACCTCGCCCACCGTGCACATTCGAGGACACTCCTGCCCACACTTGACATTTGGAAAGACTCACTGAGTACGAAGATTACACACCTTAAGGAAGACTTACCCTCCTGTTACATCATCAGACAGACTCAGTCGAATAGCACACACACACACACACACACACACACACACACACATTTCTATAGAGACCACGCGAGCTGAACCGTTATGTTGAATGTCATCCATAATGCCTGTCCTCGACTCATGGCAAAAAAAGCCACACTTTAAAGGCAGCATTCACCTCCACCCTTAACCGCTCCACCTGCCGGAGAGAGAGAAAAAACGCTTTTAACATCTCAAGTTAACCTGTATTATAAATAATATCATGGTCCCCTAATAATACAGGAACTCGTACGCGAACAAGTTTTAAACACTTTCCTGCTTGACCAGTACTGACTAAGCTACTCTACTGTGCTTCTTTAAAAATCCTCCGCATTATTTTCCAACAAGAGAAATATTTGCCCGTTTCCACAAGTCATGGCATCCACTGCACCGAGGTGAAGTCCTGGGGTGTTGGTTCTTTTTTAAATCCTACAAACTGAGGTGAGGAAAGGAGGGGAGAACCTTTTTGATTTACCAACGGCAACCGATGTGACAAGATCCTTGCGAGATGTTTCAGAGATGTGTTTCTCTCGTAGGAGGACCTTTGAAGGTAGGCAGAGGAACTTCGTCAGCTCTATCTGCCAACTGCATTCCCCAGGACTATTTTTTTTGTCGGCGTGTGGGTTGCGGCGTGGTCCAAGGACGCTGATCTGCTGGGCTGGCTGTCTAGAAGGAAGTGGAATGCCAAGGGTCGTGATGGACACTGGAGGTTGGCCTCTCGCGGGTGTTGTGAAGGCTGAAGGTCACCCTCTCCTAAGGGTGAACCTCTTCTTGGATCTTGTGGAGGATGGAGGTCGACCTCTCATGGGTATCTCATATGAACGCGGGAGCTAAACGCTGTTGACGCTGGATATTGACCTCTCCGGGGCGTTATGGTTGGTAGATGTCGATATCTCGTCGACGTTTCCCAATAAACTAAACCTAAGTTCATGCATAATTTGTAACTGTGTGAAGATAGACGCTGTGTGGACGATAGATTTATGTCCAAGTTGATAAGTGAATAAAATTAGTGAGCATAATGGTGTAGATTGTGTGCATGTACAGGTTGATGAGTGGAGGATTTGTTAATGTGAAAATGGTGTCTTAGTTTGTGTGTGTGTGTGTGTGTCCAGTCAAGGACAAACGTATCGGCCACTTCCATCACTGAACTTCAGGACGCAGATGACCTCACCCTCGTCGCTCACACTGAACGCGACCTACAGGAGATTTTAAACATTTTGGCAATCGCGTATGCACACCGGCCTTCTTGAGGTGAACGTAAGCAAGACAGACTGTTCCAGCTTGACCCTGGTTCAACCACGCCTCCACCATCCATTCAGCTTAACGGGATAATCCTCTCCAACGTTAACCATTTCCATTACCTTGGCTCCAACCTATCCACCACTGCGGACATCGATGAAGAGATTCAACATTGGATCAGAAGTGTCCCGAGCCTTAGGCAGACTACGTACCCGCGTCTTCAGGTGTAATTACAGCAGAAATTACAGTATCTACAAACCTACATATGTATCAATTACTGTCCCCACCCTGCTGGATGGGAACGAGACATGGGTCACATACAAAAGACACGTCAAGGCCCTTGAGAACTTTTAACAAAGTAATCTATGTGCAAGAGAACAAATGTCAGTATTCTCGCTAACACCAACTGTAGGAGCATCGAGTATATGTCCATATATGTGTTAATATTAATACATTTACATATACTTGTAGACAGACACACGAGTTCTCAAGGACAATTTCTATATACAACGCAACGAGGTAGGAAATGATCCTTCCCCTCCCTTCTTTACCCCCATGTCCCTTCCATCTGCACCTCCACCTCCCCTCCCCCTGCACCCTCACCTCCCCTCCCTCCGACACCTCCACCTCTTCCCCACCTCTCCTCCCACCGGCTCCCCCACCTCCCCTCCTCTTTGCATGCCTGAAGGAGCGTGCGATTGCATTACCGAACAATGTAAACATCAACTTACCCTGAATGAATATCTACTGAGGCATTAATAGAAAACTAACAGTATAATCTACGTTGCTTATTACTTATAAAAGGCGAATGCAAACGAGTGTGAATGATGCAGGTAACCTTTAAGGAGAGAAACTGAGGCAAGCTACCCAGTCAGGGCAGGACGGTGGAGAGAATCAAGCATGCAAGGAAGCAAGCAGGTGCGAGGGATAATTGGAGGGAGAGGAGTCGAGGCAGGTTGTCTTGACAGAGTGGTGGAGAGATTCAAGCAAGGAAGTGTGTAAAGGAGGAGTGGAATGAGAGTGTTCAGCCAGGATGACGGTAAACATCAGGAGACCAAGGAAGCAGGAAGGAAGGAAGGAAGCAAGGAAGGAAGGAAGGAAGGTTGTGAGTTAGAGAGAGCTATAGAAACAACACAAACGAGATGTAGGTTATGTCTACACGTGTGTTTGTGTGAGAGATGAGTGAGGGAGGTTGGTTGTGTACAATGGCTGTGGATGTGAAGGTGAGTGTAGAGTAGAATAAAAGAGTGAAGGATTAGCAGGATCACTGTGTGGCTCTCTTATCCTTTTAGAATTATATAGGTTTAGATATTCAAAATTTGCTGTCTCAGTGTGTGTGTGTGTGAGTGTGTGTGTGTGTGTGTGTGTGTGTGTGTGTGTGTGTGTGTGTGTGTGTGTGTGTGTGTGTATGTGTGTGTGAGGGCCACCGGGAAGTATCTCGTGTGTGGTCTTCTACTGTGGTAAGAATATAAAAGAATGCTAAGAAAAAACGCTTATTTAAAAATCTCCCTCACATACTCTAACAACAAAATACATTATAATAAAAAAAAATCCAGACCTGTTTGGATTAATCTGTGGGGATTATCGAGACTACCAGATCAATGACAAGTTAAATTACCTTAAAATTTTCTTATTTACTTGACCTCTGGATAATGACCAAACCAATAACATTCAGACCTGTGCATCTTGGTGTAGTAGTTAATAATTTTTTATCTGAATTGGATAAAAATATGAGAGAACTAACTAGCCAGAGTAAATGTTCTGCTGTGTTTGACCATTGGCGTGTGACCTTTGTATGTTAGTCAAAAAACAAGCGGAGGGGATGGGGTACAAGGGAAGAGGGAAGGGGAGGAGGATGGGTTAGGGGAAGGGGAAGGGGGGGTGTTGGGCCAAGGTACATGTCTGAAGGAAAAACAAAAATCCAACTGGAATTCGTATTTTATTGGAAGAAAGATGGACTGTATATGATGGTAGCCAGGTGTATGATGGTAGCCAGGTGTATGATGGTAGTTTGGTGTATGATGGTAGCCAGGTGTATGATGGCAGTCAGTTGTATGATGGTAGTCAGTTGTTGGTCTATTAACTTTAAAGTGTAATAAGTTCAGTAATCCACAGACTCTTCCCACAGTTGTGTGATTAACCAGACATCCCCACACCCTCAAAACACCCCCAACACACCCACACATCACCACACCCCAACACCCCTAACACACCCACACATCACCACACCCCAACACCCCTAACACACCCACACATCACCACACCCTGAAAACACCCCCAACACACACACCTTCCTCCCATGTCCCACACGATTCACTAACCAAACACTTACACTTTTTTTCGATTTTAACTTCTCCATAAATTATTATCAACAACTCGAGATAAAAATCACAGGGAAAATAAAAGACCACAATATTTCACCAACAATACACATATTATTATTTTTTTCTTTTACTGTTTTTTTCCTGGAAAATAAAATAACTGAAGTGAGAACAGAAAAAAAAAATAACTCGTATATTAGAGTATGTAATTTCATGGTGATTTTTTTCTTTATTATTTCTTACTTCCTGAGAGATTATGGCTACTAAAAATAGACTTTAATGTGGAAGAATTTATACTCAGTTATCATTGGCTGTTGGAAGGTCATCTGTGTCTCTAGTAATGTAATTTTTTTTATTGTATTGTACCGGTATAACATTTACGGGGGAGCTGTGTGTATGTGTGTGTGTGTGTGTGTGTGTGTGTGTGTGTGTGTGTGTGTGTGTGTGTGTGTGTGTGAACCTTTTCTAAATGGCGGTGGTGCCGGGAAAGGTCGAGGCCCTTTGGTTACGTAATCTGATGATGACAGGGAAATATAAAGTCTGGTTGTGTTTATTGCTCGGCTGAGATAATAAAATCCGTGTTATGTTGTCAGAGAGAGAAAAGGGCTATTATCTGTGGAGATCATTCACGCACAACAGACAGGAGGATGGCGAAGTATCTGTTGACGGACACACTGACTTGTTGCCCGTGAAGGTGGTTCCTAAAGGTATACAGTCCCTTTCACTAGTGCGTTTACAGGGGTCCCTGATATAAACTTTCCAGAAATCATTTTCTTTGAGATATGTGTTTTAATAATGTTTTAATTTGATTCCATAGTATGTTTATTATAGTGAGTTTCCTTCTGTCGAATGTAAACAAACACAGGGCTGCCACACTGCACAAAACTTAACGAGCCCCTGCAAACGCACTAGTGAAGGGGACTACACTTTAAGAGCTGTGAGTCCAGGACGAGTAATATGGCGGATTGTCTATCTCGCTCTAACGTCACTTCTCCTCATAACTGCTTTACCAGTTTATTAACCTGGAAGAAGAAATTAACATTTTAAATAACTATCAGGGATCTTTGTGATTGTAAATTCCTCTGCTTGACGGATACAAGAAATTATAGATTTTACAGAATGGTGGATCAGCGCTGGATCCCATTGTTTTCTGAAGGCTAGAGCTCAGCTGACTGATTGAGATGTGTGTGCGTTCTCGTTTTAGCATAAGTGCATATCTTTTATCTGTCTGATGCGAGATAGAGAGACAGAAATAAAAAGTGTGCCGCTACAAGATAATTCAAATTGGTAAAGGCACAGTACCAAAAATAGTTTCCAGGAGCCACCAAGACCGTCTTCCTGTGGGGCGCCACCACTGAGGCACCCAAAACTGGCACACTGTTGAAAATATCACCGAGGAAAAAAGAACAATGTTGCCATCAGTTCTTCATAACACAAGCAAAGGTCCTTGAAGCAGTCTGCCTTGTCGGGGTTACAAAAACCTAAATACCGACCCAGTTGTTGTCCGTGTAGGAGCAGGGACAGGTTTCCCAGGATCTCCTTTACACACACACACACACACACACACAAACACACACACAATATTGCTCTTTGACTCAGGATACGAAAACGGGTCTGCATAATATCTCAGTGTTAATTCGATGTTATTTTAGTCGGCATCCGTTAGGTAGTGTGTCCTTCCTTTGTTTAGGAGAAATAATGAACACACTTAATTTTATTTGGAGAGGAGGAATCCCGGTTATAATTTCACCAACTCTTAGTGTCTCATGGTGTAGGGGGGATTAACAGAGTAGGTGTGATTTGTCATTATTATTATTATTATTATTATTATTATTATTATTATTATTATTATTAGTAGTAGTAGTAGTAGTAGTAGTAGTAGTAGTAGTAGTAGTAGTAGTACTAAGGTACGGTAGGCCAGTAGAAGGTTTACCCTTCCAATGCGTGTGTGGCTTTTCCTATGAAGTCGATCACGCCATGGTGTGCAAGAAAGGGGGCTTCATATGCATGAGGCATGACAAAATAAGGGATCTCACAGCAAATATGTTGAAGGAAACCTGTCGTGATGTCAGGGTAGAACCAACCCTCCTTCCATTGGACGGTGAGAATTTCCAACATAGGACTTCAAACACATCCAACGAAGCCCGTGTTGACGTCACTGCTCGAGGATTCTGGAAGCAGGGACAGCAAGCCTTCTTCAACATCAGGATTTTTGATCCCATGGCCGCATGTCACCGTAACTTAGCTCTCGATGCTGCACACAGGAGGAACGAGAATGACAAGATAAGGGCATAAGGGGAGAGAATTCAGAACGTTGATCAAGGCAACTTCACTCCTCTGGTGTTCACAACCTCTGGTGGGATGGGACCAAGTGCAAGATGCTTCTACTCCAGACTCGCGGAGGTGTTATCCGAACAGAACCAGCAGCCCAGAAGTTATGTTACAGCCTGGATGAGATGTCGACTGTCCTTCTCTCTCCTTAGGTCGGCTTTGCTCTGCCTCAGGGGAACGAGAGCATCGGCTCCAAAGCCGACAACAGTTGCAGATAATAACTATGAGGCAACAGTCACCGCATGCCGCATAGATCTGCGGCTTAACTAACTCAACACAGCTAGGATAGCTACTTATGTATTAGGATATTTAATTTTAAGGTAATAAAATGGCGGCGAAGGTGTTGCTATAGTAGTAGTAGTAGTAAGAGCAGTAGTACTTCTGAATCATTAGGATACATTTACACAAAACATTAGGTTCCCAACTGTTAGTGTTTTTAGTGTTATGGGAATTATTTGAGGTTCTCGAATAAAGAAATCATGCTGGTATATCACACTCTGGCAGAGATTAGATAAATTATGCCCTTTCCACACTAACCTGGCCCATAAGCCACGCCCCTCGTCTATAGCTACAAATACCTGATTGGTTCCCCTGAGCATTTTACCTCTCTTCGGACTGCGTGTATATAAGCTCGTATTTAGGGCCAATTACAAGATCAGCCGTGGTGTTTACCATGATGTAGTACCCCCATGGTTATTGTGCAAGAAGCGTTTTTGGCTAAAAAAAAAATATGTACGATTCGTTATTGGAACGTGGGGAAATTTCGTGGTACTCGTACCCCCGCCCGATGATCACTACGATGGAACTATTTTTGAAACCAAAAGAAAGAAAATTTATTTGGATGCACATAAAATGTATAAATCTGCAAAGGAATAATATTTTTTATACGATATACTCCATATAGAACAGAACATGCAGAATTGTATTGTTCTTTTTAAAAGAGGTCCATGTTTGTGTACGAAAAATGCAGCCAGCCTCTACTTGTCTCACCGCCGTTTATATCCTCCAAATTCGCCTAACCATCATAAAAGGTAAGCCTTTAAGATAACTAATACAACTAATTTAAGTGTAGAAATGTATTGAAATCAAATTAACCTAAAAAAAAGTCGGAAGTGGTCTATTTGAAGAGTGGTGAGAACAGCTTCCTCTGGGATGGTGAATGGACGTCCGTTATCAGAATTAATATCGACCCAATTTTCGTAATGAGGGCAATTAATAACAGTCCAGCACTACCAAAATAATTATTTCCTTAGTATAAATACTTTGTAGCATGAATTTCATATTTTAATAAGTCCAAATATGCCGGGTAACCAATGCCAGGTGAATCCAAACTGGTCCATCCGTGATGGTCGATGGACGTCCGTTATCAGAAATAATATCGACCCAATTTTCGTAATGAGCGCAATTAATAACCGTCCAGCACTACCAAAATAATTATTTCCTTAGTATAATTACTTATTAGCCTAGATTTCATATTTTAATAAGTCCAAATATGCCAGGTAACTAGTGCCAGGTACTTCCCAGGCATGTTTCATTTGTGTATCAGTTTAACCACAATTTGCTACTAATAAGATAAATTCAGTGACCTAAATTCATGTTTTATTTTTTATTCCATTAGTGACTCAATGTATTACAAGAAAGAACTACTTTACGACTTGTTTGGGCCAACAGTTGGAGTGGTGATATTAATTAACTTTGCCATTCACAGTGGTAGAATCTAATGTAGATATATTGGCTTTGTATGTCCATGATTTCAACAAAAATGAATAAGTCCTTCTAAAGTAAATGGAATTGATAATATTATTATCTTTTGGCCATCCAGCGAATTTAATGATTTTATGTTGACCGATTTTTACCAGTTAAGTTAGGTTATGTTAGATTAGTTAAGTTGGGTTAGGTTAGGTTTGGTGACAATGAAATTATGTTTTTTCAAATGCCAAGTAGGTGGATGACCTAAACATTCATTTTACCAAATTGAGTAGATCAAATTATGAGTAGATCAAAAACATTAGTTTTTTTTTTTTTTACAAATTCAGACTCCGTAAAGTTCAAATGGCAATCACTTCATGCTAGATGTTTCACCCTATACACTAAAGCTACTTTATGTAAGAGGAAAAAAATCTTTAAACTCCTTGTATCTTACCTAACTCACCTTGCTGCTCCACTCAATTATAACTAGATGTAATAATTGTAGAAAGTAATCACAGGTATGACTCCCTTTACCGTTAATTGTTTTTTATTTCAATTCTTGGATATTCAAAGATAATGAAATTATGAATCTTCAATAAATGTGATATACATTCTAATGATGACAACAGAAATATGTCAGACTTGACTAATTAACTGTAACCAGAAATTTACCTAAGTGAATTTGTCCTTAATTCAACCTTTAAAATATGAAAGACAGTATACTTTATTTTATGATAGTTAAGTCAGTTTCCAGTTAGGTTAAGTTAGGTAGGTTAGGTTAACATTTTGATGGAGATCATTAAAATTTTAAAGGGCTTATAATTTTTGTTCTACGAATTTCTCCCAAAAAAGGGATAAATTTTTTGAGTGTTGCATCTCAAACTAAACAAATCTGAGCTACCTAAGCTAACCTCGGAATTGGTTCCCAGACTCGAACAGTAAAATGTGGAGACTTTCCGTAAAATCCCCAAATTAGATGTTGGAAACTTATAAATATAAACCCTCATAAATAAAGATGTTTCAGAATTCGCAAATTTAACTAGCACAATATTTTAATGGATTTATTTTCACTTACAGGTGGAGATACAGGTGACTATTCACCTTTCACCAATACTGAAGAAATAAATCTTGGTATCATGATTGATACGGAATTTTTCCAGTTCGAGGGAAGATTTTAGAATTTGCTACATAATCTAACCACGGAATTGGTTCCCAGACTCGGAACAGAAAAATGTGAAGACTTTCCGTAAAATCCCCAAATTACTCGTAGACAAGAAAAAATGCAGTTTCTGGAATTTTCTGAAAATATGCCTCGGAGAAATTATAACATACTGTATGCCTTAATTATTGTGTTGTTTTTTTTACACTCTGCATACATACATGGATATTACGTATTAATATATTTGTGAAATTTGTGGATGACTTTTCTTTTAAAATACTTTTTTACTCTTGATCATCCATATATTATAACATATCCTGCTTTTAATAAAGCCTATATTCTGAAATAACAACCATTATCATTGTATTCTTATCCTTATTATTATTACAGTTTATATTAAACATTAAAAAATGCAGGAATAATTTGCAATTAACATTGCAGACTGTATTGAGGATATTTTTTAACCATTTAATTATCATCTTGTCCTATGTTTAACATAACTAGTCTCTGATTAGTTGGCTGGTAGAATTTCATGACTACATTTACTGTATATGGGTTCCATGACATTTGCTCACAAGATGAACCTAATCTAACCTAACCTAACAACCTGACAGTCTTCATTTCCATAATACTGTAGTTGAGTACTATATGCCTTGTAAACAAATGTCTGCACACTAACTATATGAAGACTCTCTGGTGAGGATCCAAATACAGTATTTACATGGAATATTTTTCCAAATAAAAGACCATTTAAACAGCAGATACATTTTTGCTCCTGACCTTTATACTTGTATAATATGAAAGTAAAATTTTTGGTACAAAGATAATTTCCTGTTTAAAAAAAAAAAAACTTATGGTAATATTTTATTCAAGATTTTATCCCAATTCATCTGTACAGTGAGTTCATCACTGTCATAACAAAATTATAATACCTAATACTGTACTTTGTTATATTCTACTGACTTCATCCACAGAGCAGGCCATAGTTCTCTTTATTTACACTCACCCAACCCCAAGTTCATGAAAAACTTATTTCTTTATTGTTAGATTTAATAAGGGTAAAGAAGAAAGGAACAGATATTACACCCAATTCCTACGTTTTTATGGTTGTCACAGGCTTTATTTACCTATATTCACTGTAAATGATCGTATTTCATTCCCAGAATTGGCTTATAATCCAAGAAAATAGGAAAATGAGGTGTACTTTAGCTTGGGATTCAAGTTTTTTATGCTCGTAAATAGTGTAGCAAGAGTAAACGTTTCGTGCCACTGACAACGTTTGAGGGTGCAAGCATACCAACCCCCAAGTCTTCTGCCAGTTGGTACACCTGACTACACTACGATGACGTAATAACAACAAACGACATTCGGGTACCACCATGGCCCATCTTGAAAAATCACAAAATTTTCACTCCATTGTATTACGACCGCCGGGATACCCACAGCATGGTGTACACCACGGCTGATCTTGCAAATGACCCTTATATATCAACCTTTTATGATAGATATTTCAAATTTTCTAACATCCTCTCTGAAGTGCTAATGCCTTGAAATGATCTGCATTTTGATAGTTCAGATATTTAGCATTATTTTAGATTTTAACAGGTAACTGGTCTGCTTATCAATTGTGAACACATTTAGTTTGAATTTTCTATGAACCAATCAGCTATTAGTGTAGAAGACGGGCGTGGCTTATGGGCCAGCTCCTAATGATGTGGGAAGTATAGAAGACATATTCTAACAGGTGAGAGTTAGTAAAGTGTAGTGACAGCCTTTAGACTTATGGGAAGAGTTTAATTGGATAGAAGAAAACTAATCTCCAGTAAAAGTAAAAGATATCATGGTCACTTAATATTTTCTTGAGTGAGGAAGTAAGAAGAGGTTAAAGCAAGAATAACGGGGGGAGATAGAGACAAGTTTGGTGATAAATGATGCAGGATGTAAAAGGAAAAGGAATTAGCTGATGTTTCCAAATGGCACTGGTTTAGGATGTGACTCGTGAGGAGGATAAGAATGTCAAAGGATGAGTTGGGAAGAGAGAGCGTACTTGGAGAAAATTGATAGTCCATGTAAAGAAAAAATATTGAAAATCGGCAGAGAAAGGAATCAGGAAGGAATAGTGGAGATGGAATGAAGGAAGTGAAGAGTTTTACATGTCTGGGAGTGGATGAATCAGTGAATGGAATAATGAATGATGGAATGAACCACAAAGTAGAAAAAGTAAATACTAAAATGGGATTCATGGAGAGAGAGAGAGAGAAAGAGAGAGAGAGAGAGAGAGAGAGAGAGAGAAATCACTGAGTCGACATTTTAATGGGTGTGAATCAGGTAGGTGCCGTTAGACGCAAGAGAAGAAGCAGCACGAGGGGAGGGGGTAAATAAGATAATCAAGAAGTAAGAAATATAAAAATATAGAGTAAATGAGAAAAGAAAATGAAGCTTGACGTAGAAAGCTTATCAAGGTCTGTTTATGTTATATGAACGTACTGAGATCGGTAAGTGAAAAAAAATGAATAAGAATGCATAATTGGGAGGTGGATGGTAGGATGAAGGAGAGGAACATAATGGAGTTAGAAGGACGAGGTGACGGTGGCACGAGAAATGAGGAAGGTAGCGGAGCGTGTTGGTGATCAATGGTGACGACTTGTGTGTGGTGACGGGGGGATAACTCGGGTTTAAATCTTTGTTGCAGACGGGAAGTAACACACCAGACCACAGCCTTTACAGCGGCACGGAAAGGATGTGTGTGTGTGCGTGTGTTAGGGTGGCCAGACGTCCGGCTTTCCTGACAGTCCGGCTTTTGAGCACTCTGTCCTCCGTCCAGCGCTACCTCGAGCCGGACGTAAATTTGTCCTCCTTTTTGTTGTCTGACTAAAAATAATTATATAAATTACCTTAGGTATACTTAAAACAGCGGGAACTGAAGGCCATAATAACCGTTAACGTATTTTTATTATATGCAGTTGCCGTTGTCAACACTGCTCAGGAGCCGCAATGTACGACAGAACGAGTCAAGTTGTCAACACCGTCAACACGTCCGAGATGGTCAGTCTGCCCAAGGCCGCAGTGGAGAGTGGTTGACATTTTTGTTCTTGCTTCAATTTGGTTATCATATGCTGTTTCAGCAGGAGTAAAAATTAATATTCATTTATTTCAGTTCTTTATTAATACTGCGTGAATGCATGTATGTAATATATACAGTGCATTCCCCCAAAAAATGAAATTTAAGAAAAATTACCACAAAATAGCATTCATCACATTATACCGTAGTGATATTTGACAAATCAACAATTCTTCTAAGTATTTTGTATATTTTATACAACTTTTTAAATATTTTCAACTCAATAAACATGCTTAATTTAGGTTAAAATATAGGTGTCGCCATAAAAAATAGAAAAAAATTTCCTCCTTTTTGGAAATTTGGAAATGGCCACCCTACTGTGTGTGTGATGTAGGAGTATTTACAATTGTCTTTATTATGGAGATGATCACGTAACCATTATACAAACTATAAATGAATAGCATCCTTGATAACCTAACCTAACCTACCATAGATTATCCTAATTTAGGTATCCTATGATTATGTTACGACAGTAAACGACGTCTTAAACGATATATATATATATATATATATATATATATATATATATATATATATATATATATATATATATATATATATATATATATATATATATATATATATATATATATATATTTTTTTTTTTTACAGTATATATTAATTCTCATTAAGTTATAGCAATAAAAAGTTTTCTATATCGTTACTGCTGTAGAACAGGATTGTACGTTACGGTCGAAAATAAACACTGGCCTTTCTGTCTATTATTGTCTCCTACGACGGAATTTCAACGATATAAAGTATGTGGTATCACTCGTGTAGCATTTAAACATCTGAGCAGTGCAGGATTTAGACCTGTGGAGGCCCATGGGCAGCCTCTTTGTGGAGGCCCCCCTCATTATAACTACCCAAGAGGGTGTGGTGGCGAGTGAAGCGAGCCTAAACATCTATCTGGGAGTTCCGGGGGGCGCTGTAAGCCCCCCGGAAAAATTTTGAAATTTTAACACTTCTTTGGAGAATTTTGAAGGAAATTAGAACATTGAGATATTTTTAATTAACTGTATATCTATTGATAGTGTACAAATTCCCAACACACACACACACACAAAAGTGAGACATGACTGGAGTCATTCATGTGGTTTCAAGTCGACCAGCCCTGATATAGCTACTACCGCACATGTGGAGGCCCCTGGGCAACTGCCCACTTTGCCCACTCCTGAATCCGGCCCTGCATCTGAGGTCGTTATATACCGCTTTACACGATGCCCCCGATAATTAGGAACTTGAAACATACGCAACATACTGTACATATATTGTTTCTCACTTTTTATCCTTTTTTTCATTTTTGCAATTATTTATTATTATTATTATTACTATTACTACAATTTCGCTCCCCAGGCCCCGATGTGGGTCAGTGATCTGTGTCCGGGTGGACTAATACCCGTAAACAAAAACAAAAAAAAAATCTGTAACTAGTGAAAATAATTATGCTTTCGTTACATGTACTTGTTTCCCTGCTCATGTACCTAAATTAAAAAAAATATCTGAATAAACTTTACTATAAAAGCAAAGAAAATAAATAAACTTCTAAATTACAAGTGTTAAAATGCTGTTGGCGTAGAAAAGAACCATCCACCCAGCTCTAGCACTCAAACCAACATCGCATGTTTTGTTTACCGAAATTTAAGTGTTGCTGACCTTGCTTGACTACTACCTCGGTTTGTAACGTCCATTCAAACCTTCTGTGAGATGTTGTGATTTAACTAGTGAGAAACAAACCAACTGTAGACAATAATGGTGACTCCACCCTGAGGTGTACCAGTCATCTCTACACAACAACCTGCCTAACCAAGTGAGTATCCCACAAAACATTACCTTATATTCTAGTAAAGAAGCAACATTGTTTGGGTCCGTGAGAACATACTTATTTTTTTTTCCGGTAAGTGTACTGTAGTCTGCTCGTATTTGACTTTGAACTGAGCACAACAAAAAATTCTTTCGTGCAATGGCTGGAAGGTTGTCATGGGTTACAAGTTATTAGAATAACATTTGTCAGTATGAAGGCTTTTCAGGCACATATATTAACACACACAATACATTGAAACAATAATAATGTGCCTCGTAATATAAGATACTAAAACAGTAAAACAAAAATGAAAAGCCATTATTACATCAACTCCCGTCACGGATGTGTTCGTTTGGTGGCTGTTGCTTTTATGTAACAGCAGCTGTTGATTTATTGTGAATTATGGAACAGAACAGTGCGCTCATAAATGGATAATGGACTCAAAATAAAGATAAAGTTTGCCAATAACCAGTGTTGTGCAGTCATATAGTAAATTAATTGAAAGTAACGAAGTCAACTCGTGAAATTCAATCGTGGATCACAGTGGTGCCACGTTGCGCGCACTTAAAAGACTAATCCATTACTATACAATGTTCTGTATTATTTAATTAATTAAATAAATGATAGATTTATTAATTAAATACATTATCACTCATCTAGTACGTCTTCATATTCTTTATTTTCGACTTAAGGAATTGGTACAATGTAATAACTGGCACACTGTCTCAATCTGGCGAAAGAATTGCTGTACTATCACGTATTTCTTATATATTATACGGTAATTATACTTGGGGTGCGGCACAAAATCCTTAATCCATACCATACCAATATTATAAGACATTGTAATTCTTTATTGTGTATGTGCTTAAACTTACGGATATAGTTTAGAAATTAAATTAGACTTTTTGTGTGGTATTAAAACTCAAAAAGTGATGCCCTTCACTTATTTATTTAATCATTATTTTTCATCATTGATTATTACATTAGGTCTTCAGGGGATTAAAGGCTTTTAATGTTTTAATTTATCTAGACAGGACCATCTAGCTTAAGGCAGTTAGTATATACTTTGTTATTAATGTGTACAGGGAAACGTTAATACAGTGAATTGGGGGATTCGCTAGGTACACTGCAGACAAGCTTCTTTCTTTTTTGTTTAGCTTAGCTTATAAACACAGCTTTCCGAGGTTGGTGTCCACACAAAACGATGATTTGGAAAAAAAAATGAGAGAAAAGCACTGTGCTGTATTATAGTATGGTACTATTAGTTTATATAGATCTTTTTTGACACATCGTTAAACACGTAAACTAAATAACTTAATATGTTATAATTGGCAACAAATATTAATGAATTAGAGAAGTCCCCGTGTCAACAACTTTTAGACGATCAAATCAATTTCAATTTCAATTGTTTATTCCTTGATAGAAGCGGGATCCTAGTGCTGTCACTAGGTACCCCTGTACAATAACACCAGAAGCATTTGGAAAGTGTAACAAGTATATGCAGTATAAATATTATAAAGGGGCTTACTAAAGCCTAAGGAAAGAAGGATATTCCTTTAACACATAATCAATGTTATTTACATAATATCTGGCCAGTATGGGGAGGATCATCGTGTCTCCGTCAGGGGGTCGTGAGTGGTGGTCCAGCAGGCGTCACGGAAGCGTTGTGTGTGGGGACATCTTAGGAGGTAGTGGATAAGGGTGCGGCTGTCGGGTCTTCTGCATAATGCACAAGAGCGTTGCTCAGGGGATGCGGGGATACCAATCTCCCAAGCAAAGTCATACCCAATGATGATACGGGCAGCAATCACGTCCCCTTTCCGCGACCCTTTCCCATAAGTGTCAACAACTAACCAAATTAAAGTTGACACGTCTTCTTTACTCTTGTTGTTCTGTGTTATATTCCACCCCTCCCATCCTGGCGCAACCTGGGAGTGGTGGTGGTGGGTGGCTAATCTCCAGGTGATCTGTATAAACGTTAAATTTGTCAATGGTCTCGGTCTCATATGGCAAGTTTCGTTCTAAAAATCTCGGTCTCGACTCTCTTGGTCTCGGACTTAGTGGTCTCTATTACATCACTGTTTTTCACTTCCCTCAAGGTTCTCATTCTGTTTCATCAACCTGATATTGGAAACTGTTTCCTTGACAATTCTTCACAGTGCTAAATGATATTGTCTATTTTAACCTTTTATTCAATATTTTTTTCGATAATTTTTTGGTGTAATTGACCATCCAGGTAAGAACATTAGTTTACGTTGATAATGATAAGGGAAACTTACTGTGTGTCGAGAGTGATGCTGCCTCACACCTGTCTTCCCTAGATAGGAAAAATATAATCTGAGTATCAAGGGTAAAATTATTTGCAGGCTTGTATACATATGGTAATGTTTTTTTTTTCTAAGACGATTATTTTAATGTATAGAATGCAAATTTCGGGGAAGGTGGGGTGGGTGGGGGGCAGAGGGGGAACACGAAGATAAAATGAGTTTTAAATTACTTATAGGTGACGACAAGTACTAGCACTCTGTACCTCAGTGACTGGCCTCAATGACAAAAACCGTCGCGGAAATGTATCTGGTTTAATCAGGAAAGAACCACTGAGTCATAAGTGCTCTAATTTGACCATTACTACCAACACGCAAGACATCAGTGTTGGGTTTTTGTTAATGGAGTGAACGAGGTCGATGAGGTTTATGGTCTTAAGGAATTTCAAAGTCGTTTTTTTCTTGGTTCTCTCCTCACTACCAATATAACTTACATCCCATGCATATAGTTTAATGAAATCCTTGAGAGAATAGATTATTAATAGGACCCCCTTTCCCTGCTACCCTTACCTTTCGGAAAATAATTATACAAAATATAATTAAATAGGCAAAAAATTAAAGGAAGCAAAATAGCATCGTCATATAGATCTCAAATTAAGTTATAATTATGATGTTTATATAAATAATATATCACGTTATATTCATCACCGCAGCAAAGGTGATTTTTCTCCCCCCCCCATATCAGTACAAGACCTTAATTTCTCAACACTATCATGAACCATATACCAATTAGTGAAAGAATGTTCGATGGTAAACTACAGAAAATATCGACGAACCCAGACAAGATCTCCTTCGTGCTGACTAATTCTTCCTGTCTGGCGAAGCTTTCGAAATACATGAAAAACCTGTACTGTAATATCTTTTCATAACTCATAGTGAAGGTTAACTCCCCAAGCTACGAAATGATCACGAGGGAGACTCCTATATTACAACAGTAACAGCCGTGACATGTGGTGTGCGTGTGACGTGAGGCATGTGACGTGGAGTGTAGCGTGTGACGAAGTATGTGACGTGAGGCATGTGACGTGGCAGAAATTAATAATAGCCCTGTCAGATTGTCTGTTTTATGGCTGATGTAAAAGAAAGGTTATCTACATGCATTACACGAATTAATACTAAAGACATATAACAGGTGACTCCAGATATCATTATTTTAATATACTTACTGTGTGTTCAGAAACAATTGACCAATAACTATTTTTTCTCTATTAATTTACTAACATCGGTACAATAATCTTGGCCTTTGTATCAACTAAAACGAAAAACAGCTAATTCATGCATTTGTTTTTTCAACCAATAGGAACAACTGGGGAAATAAGAGGCTAAGTAATTATATACGTTATCAAGAGGGCACACCTGCGAGGTTTCTTAGTTCTTACATCTGCGTAACACAAGATTTTTATATTCTTACTAACACAGTCAAAGAATAAGTGATAAAGAGTGCCAACAGAACAATACCATCACACGAGGCAGACAATGAATTCAAAGAAGTTTATTGTCATGGAATTTTTGCATCAACCTAAAAAAGTACTGAAAAGGGCGACTTTTTTTACTTTGTTAAAGTCTTGCGAAAGTTGTTCAAAAGTTTACAGCAAAGGGTGCAAGTTTTGATGTGTGTGTGTGTGTGTGTGTGTGTTTGTGTGTGTGTGTGTGTGTTGTTCACCTCCCTATTGTCCCAAGGCCATAGGAGACGAACCCGAGGCCGTGACCGTCGCAGGCACTGCAGGTGGATATAACAAGAAAGAGCAAGGTCAAGTTCAGGAGGTGCTGGGTCAGGCTGGTACAGGAGGCTGCTTCTTGTGTTCCTCACCTTGATACACTTAATGCCTCGGATGTAACAAGCAGGACAAGGTTAGTGTTCTAGTTACTCGTGTTGATTGTCGTGTGATAAACAAGTGTAATGTTGCTCGCTGGCGGCCAGTTCGCTGTTCATTAGAAGTAACATTACTTATTTAATTAACCATTCAAGCAGATAAGACAAAACTACTTTTCTCCTGAGTAAATTATGGATGTTTCGTCATGGTGGTGCATGTCAGGTGAACTGTGTCTAAGCTGGGCCACACAGACATGTGGAGGAGGCAGCCACACCTCCACTATGCTAGGAATGGTGTCACTGGAGACAGAGCTTGACGAGCTGAACTCCAAAACCCAGTGATAATGAGTTGCTAGCTTAATGGTTCATATGTGTCCGGATATGACCTATACATCTGGACCTTGTCATGAAGCACTATCACGACGAGGTGTGTCGAGGTAGGGTCACCTTTTCGCTTCTCTAATGCTGACCTAAAGGAGTGAGGCCACGCCTTACACTGTGTGACCTGTGTTCAAGGTCCTACCCTTGTCTTCTGATCCAATCAAGTCTCGTTCGCTGTGAGAGCATTTTACTAACGAAGGTGATCTTTGAGTCGAAGAGAAAAGGAAGAGGAAAAGAGACGGGTTAGGTCAAGGAGTGTATTTTGGAAGGAAGCATTTAGATCATCACGACTTTACCGGTACCTTTCGTGGATCTCTGAGCGAGGGAAGGACGGAGTGATGCGTGGGCGTATTTGGGGAAGGTGAGAGTGCTCTCAAGCGTCCTCCCAGATAATACCAGCCAGCTACCGCTACCACTCAGACTCGAACTAAGCAATAATCTGAAACCACTAAAAATAACCGAACTAGTTTCTTGTACTTCATATTCTCTACATCTTTTTTGAAATGCACATAAATAGTTTTTCTTGATGTGACTTGTTCAGGTATCTACTCAAGATGCACAACAGCTATAGTAGTTACGGAAGATAGGGTTAGTAAAAAGCATTCCCACTCCTGTGGCTTCTGCAGTTCTCTTACACTGGCCCTGCGCCCTCCACCTCCACACTGACCCTGCGCCCTCCACCTCCACACTGGCCCTGCGCCCTCCACCTCCACACTGGCCCTGCGCCCTCCACCTCCACACTGGCCCTGCGCCCTCCACCTCCACACTGGCCCTGCGCCCTCCACCCCACACACTGGCCTGCCCTCCACCCCCACACGGCCTGCGCCCTCCACACTGGCCACCCCACACTGGCCCTGCCCTGCCCCACCCCCACTGGCCCTCCACCTCCCACCTCCACACTCCACTGGCCTCCCACCCCCACACTGGCCCCACACCTCCACCTCCACACTGGCCCTGCGCCCTCCACCTCCACACTGGCCCCGCACCCTCCACCCCCACACCGAGGTACTGAATCATTGTATACATAAGGAAATTTTAATAGTTACATGAGAAAGTAGTAATATTGTCTGAGTCAACATATATAGGTTGGAGCGGTGTCCGTGACCAGACTCGCCTTGACGCCTCCAGTTAGAAGTTAACGCACTTTGCATTTTATATTGACCATAAACAAGCTTCAGAAGCCCAGGGGGAGGGCATCTAGGAGGCCGACCTCTCACCTTCTGATATCGATCTATGCAAAAAGTTATCATTGCTGTGAAAGTGGTTTTCTATCTGGTAAATACTGTCCCGTTTATGTTCATGTAGTTCACATTGGTCACTGATAACCATGATTTATAGAAAGTAGTTCAGTCCAGCTAATGTTCTAACTCAGTGTCTTAGTTGCTGTGGCTGTCATGTTGAAACACTGACTAGTAAATTACTATTTTATATGGAAAATAGTTACAAGACATGAGGGATAGTGGAGGCACAGTATTATGGGTCTGGCATCCTAAAATATTTCGCTGTATCAGAAGTTTTATCCTTCAGCTCAATATCTTGATCATACCAATCGTGGCTAGATTAGTAAAATGAATAGGCAGATAGTAATAAATCACACGTATGCTGAAATAATATCAACACTGTTTGCTATGTTACAGTAATCTCAACCGAGGCCATCCCTTTACACACCAATCATGTGGATGTTACTGACAGTATAGCGTGATGTAGGGGCTTGTTGACTCGATTGTTCTCTCGGTGTGAATGCTTGGCACGTTCGAGGGTCTCCCACACAACGTGAGGTAGTGGTTGTAGACTGAGAAGTAAACCTTGTGTACACACCGCACCTTGACATAGTTTATTATTAGTTTCATTTGTCATCCATCTTCCGGTATTCTCTTCCACTCATTCCAGGTCTCTCTTTTCATCGCGTCTATCTACTTTAAGCTTGGTCTCTCTCCTTTACCCTCCGCCTCTGTCTTCCACACTCTTCTTGCCAGCCCGTCCTCCATTCGTTGTTCACATCTTGGCCATTTTCCATGACGCATCTCAAACTCATTGTTTTTATTCATTTAGTTGGAAGGCAACACAGCACGACTTTCGTGACAACAGCAGTGGCACAGCTGACAATCCTTGTGTTTAATCGCAGTTTGTCATATTAGTTTGTTGATGTTAAGAGGCGTCTATACACCTTTCACTTGATGAACTACTGTTGATGGGAAGGAGAGACTTACACGTTAGGTACAGAGAAGGTGTGGAGTACGTGTGTTGACATTATGAGATGTCTTGAGCATCTTTTGAACATTGACAGCTTAACGCCTGAGTAAAAGGGATCTCTGTGTGCTGAATAAAATCATCTTGGGTTAGCCAAACAAAATATTAAAAGTTGCATACATTAGTGAAATTATTGACTGACGGACGCAGGAAGATGCTGTGAATAATGTCCGGTACTACTGCTACTTTGCTGTCACTCGGAATCGAGTATGACGATCATCCAGCTATGATAAAATGATGAGTTATTAAGGATGTTACCTTTGTTGGTGAGCTCTGAAGTGTTTGAGAGAGGTCGGTACTGGACCGGCAGGATCGTCCACAGATAATGCACGTGTGGAGGGCTACATTTAGTGCGGGAGAGGCAACGGCAGTGTCTCCGGCGTTGGCGCTTGTCTGCCTCGGTATGTAGTCGTGCTAACTCGAAAGTATTGACACCTCATGTGGTGCTCCTCCAAGCGTTACGGTGTGGAGTAATCGTCTCCCAGGCGAGGTGGTCGATTTGGCACTTTTTCAGGTTTGTCATAAGACTATCCTTATACCTTTTCAGTTGCCCGACAGCGTTGCGTTTACTATTCGTTAGGTGATTGTAAAGTAGCTGCTTTGGCAGTGTACTGTCGTCCATGCAGGTAACATGACGAGTCCAATGTAGTTGTTCATGGATGGTAGCCTCGATGCTCTTACAGTTGGTGTCAGCAAGAATACTGGCATTAGTTCTCTTGTCTTCCCAGCGAACTCGGAGGATGGAACGTAGATTACGTTGGTGAAAGTTTTCAAGTGCCTTGAGGTGCCTCCTGTATGTGACCCATGTCTCGCTGCTATATAGCAGGGTAGGGAGAACCAATGCTCGATATACGTGCAACTTTGTAGATAATTTCAGCTCCCTACAACTGAAGACAGGGGTACGGAGTCTGCCAAAGGCTTGAGATGCACATCTGATCCGATGTTGAATTTCTTCATCGATGTCCGCGGTGGTGGACAGGTGGGAGCCGAGATACTGAAACTGGGTAACATTAGAGAGGGTAGTACCGTTAAGCTGGATGGATCGTGAAGGTGTGGCTGAACCAGGGACAGGCTGAAAGAGAATCTGAGTCTTATGTTCATTCACCTCAAGGCCGAAATGTGCATACGCATCTGTGTAGGTGTCCAGGATCTCCTGTACGCGACGTTCAGTGTGAGTGACAAGGGTGAGGTCGTCTGCATACTGAAGCTCAATAATGGAGGCTGCCGACACCTTTGTTCCCGCTTGGAGTTTTCTTATGAAAAGACCCTTCATCCAGTACTGGATGTCCACCCCGCCGGCTAAATTGGCACTGGCACGAGTAAGGAAGGCAGCCAAGAAAATGGAAAAGGAAGTTGGTGTCATTACACACATCCTTGTTTTACCCCCGTTTGGATGGGGAAGAACCAAGACTGGGTGCAATTGTGCAGGACACTGCTGTTCATGACATCGTGGAGCTTCCTCACAATGGCGATAAATTTTGGCGGACAGCCAAAAGAGCTGAGGGTCCACCAGAGGGCTTCCCTGTTGACCGAGTCGAAGGCCTTGGTTAGGTCGATGAAGGCCATGTATAGGTCACGACTCTGTTCTCTGCACTTTTCCTGTACCTGGCAGGCAGCAAAGATCATGTCAATGGTGCCACGTGATGATCTAAAGCCACATTGAGGTTCTGGGAGGAAGTTTTTCCACCTCAGGAAGAAGTCTGTTGAGGAGGACTCGGGCGATAATCTTGCCAGCTACGGACAGCAGTGAGATCCCGCACTAGTTGCCACATTTTGACCGGTCTCCCTAGTTCTTATAATATTAACGGTGGAGGCGTCTTTAAGAGCTTGGAGGATATCCTTTCCCATATATTGTCCAGGAGAGAGTGGAGATGGATGGAAAGCAGAGGTCCTCCTGCTTTATACACCTCGGCTGGGATTCCACCAAGCCCTGAGGTTTTGTTAATCTTCATATGTTTGATGGCAGTAGCTACCTCATCCAGGGATGGAGGATAGCTGAGGTGGGTCAGCTCTGGATTCTGAGGGACCTGCTGGGTACTCAGGACATCCACATCGGTGTTTTGGTTGAGCAGCAGATGATCGTACTATTTCTAGCGCTGAAGAATGCCTTCTTCGGCTTTAATTAGGGAGTTCCGTCGGATGAGCGGAGGGGTGCTGGGCCATGAGTGATTTGCCCATAAAATGTTTCAGTGGAATTGAAATATCTCACATCTTGTGTTGATCTGCAAGTTTTTGCGTTTCACATGCTTTATTTTTGAACCAGTAGTTCTTTAGATTATGAAGTTCGTGCTGGGCCACCGCTTTCTTCTTGTGGAAGGTATCAGCTTTGGTCCGAGACTGAGGGTTGTTCTGCCAGTCAGTTAAAGCAGCACGTTTATCATCGACGAGTACATTGATTTCCGGGTCATTTTCATCAAACCAGTCCACCCCACCACAATGATCCACCCCACCACCATGATCCACGCCACCACCATGATCCACGCCACCACCATGATCCACCCCACCACAATGACCCACCCCACCACAATGATCCTCTCCACCACCATGATCCACCCCACCACAATGATCCACCCCACCACCATGATCCACCCCACCACCATGATCCACGCCACCACCACCATGATCCATCCCACCACCATGATCCACTCCACCACCATGATCCACCCCACCAAAATGATTCACCCCACCACCATGATCCACCCCACCACCATGATCCACCCCACCACTATGTCTGGGTATAAATCGGATAATCGCCTATTAAGTGTTAAAGAGCCACTGAAGTTTTTAGGAACTAGGGATAACTCTTTGTTTTTATCGGTCCAACTTAATCAAAATTAAATCGAATATGGTAAAATTTTCTTTGTTCCATTCAAGTAGTCGTTTACTATCTAAAGTTAGTCAAATTATATCTAAAGTAGGTTAGGTTAAGTTAGGTAAGGTTATGTTAGGTCAAGTTAGGTAAGGTTAACGTTAAGTAAGGTTAAGTTAAGGTTATGTTAAATTCAGTTAGGTTAGGTTAGGTTAGGTAAGGTTAAGTTCGGTAAAGTTATGTTAAATTAGGTAAGGTTAGATTATGTTAAATTAGGTAAGGTTAAGTTAGATAATGTAATGTTAAGTTAAGTGAGATGAGGTTAGGTAAGGTAAGGTTAAGTTAAGTTAGGTAAGGTAAGGTTAAGTTAGGTAAGGTGAGGTTAAGTTAGATTAGGCAAAGTTACGTTAGGTTACCTTAGGTTAAGTTATGTAAAAAGGTATTAATGTACAGTATATGTATAGTGATTCTTTAAATTATCTTATATGGCTTTTCAGAAGTTTAAAAGAATAAGAGAGACATATATAAGGTGGTAGAAGTAAATAAACCCATCGTATGATCGTGACCATAACATTCATACATAAATAAAAGATTGTCAGAGATAAAGGTGAATGTGTTCCTCATGGTCATGCTTGTTGACTGAGGGTGTTCATCGTGTGTTGTTGATCTCCCTGCAACTGTAAGCTGATTTTTGTCATGGGTTATAATGCCTTTGGTCAATTCCACCCAGGGGAGAGAATTATCAGACCCGTACATCAGTAAATAACTCATTATGTTCTGACAGGTCGATTACATGTCACATATAATCATGATTTAGTACCTGAACACTTGCTTCTTTTGTTGTTAAAGGTCGTTTCTTAGTACGACATAGTCTGAAGATTTAATGAACTTTGCTTAAACTATTAAAACACCTGAAGACGAGGAAACAGTGTAGAGGGTTGGTGTTATGGTGTAGCTTGTATCAGGACGACCACGAGTATTGATCTTTAAAGTTTCATTGACTTATCCCACTGTGCTGCTGGGTGCTTGAGGAGTAAAAAAACACACACACACACACACACACACACACACACACACACACACACACACACACACACACACACACGGGCGGCCAGCAGATGGTGTGAACTTTTAGCATACCTCTTGAACTTTAAATATGACACATTGACCTTAAGATCAACCTTGTCATGGTCCTCCAACCTCTCCACCATAATGATCCACCCTATCCACCATGATCCTCTCAACCACAATGATCCGCCCCATCCACCATGATCCGCCACCATCCACCATGATCCTCACCACCCACCGATCCTACCACAATGATCCATCCACCATCCACCATGATCCTCCACCATGATCCACCACAATGATCCGCCCCATCCACCATGATCCTCACCACCATCCACCGTGATCCATCCACCATGATCCTCTCTACCACAATGATCCGCCCCATCCACCATGATCCTCACCACAACCGTGATCCTCCATCTACCATGTCCTCTACCACAATGATCCGCCTCATCCACCATGATCCTCACCACCACCGTGATCCACCCCATCTACCATGATCCTCCCCATCCACCATGATCCACCCCGATCCACAATGATCCACCCGTTACTACCATCCACCCCGTTACTATGATCCACCCCATTACTATGACCCACCCCGTCGCAGATTCTATAGTTAAGAATTATGTCACCTGATTCAACAACAGATACATTACCTTATACAACAGATACATCACCTTATACAACAGATACATCACCTGATACAACAGATACATTATTACAACAGATTATACAACAGATACATTACCTTATACAACAGATACATTACCTTATACAACAGATACATCACCTGATACAACAGATACATAACCTTATACAACAGATACATAACCTTATACAACAGATACATCACCTTATACAACAGATACATCACCTTATACAACAGATACATCACCTTATACAACAGATACATTACCTTATACAACAGATACATTACCTTATACAACAGATACATTACCTTATACAACAGATACATCACCTTATACAACAGATACATCACCTTATACAACAGATACATTACCTTATACAACAGATACATTACCTTATACAACAGATACATTACCTTATACAACAGATACATCACCTTATACAACAGATACATAACCTTATACAACAGATACATTACCTTATACAACAGATACATTACCTTATACAACAGATACATTACCTTATACAACAGATACATTACCTTATACAACAGATACATTACCTTATACAACAGATACATTACCTAATACAACAGATACATTACCTTATACAACAGATACATTACCTTATACAACAGATACATTACCTTATACAACAGATACATACCTTACAACAGATACATTACCTTATACAACAGATACATCACCTATACAACAGATACATTACCTTACACAACAGATACATTACCTTATACAACAGATACATCACCTGATACAACAGATACATTACCTTATACAACAGATACATTACCTTATACAACAGATACATTACCTTATACAACAGATACATCACCTGATACAACAGATACATTACCTTATACAACAGATACATTACCTTATACAACAGATACATTACCTTATACAACAGATACATTACCTTATACAACAGATACATTACCTTATACAACAGATACATTACCTTATACAACAGATACATTACCTTATACAACAGATACATAACCTAATACAAGACGCTAATACCTGATACAGCATATACCAGGACATGTGTACTTGGAGGCCACAGGAGAACTTTACTGACTTAGGGTTTGATAAGAGGCTGTAAGGTGTGATGAACTAAAGAGATATCAAAGGTTAAATGCATGTTTTGGTTTACTATGATTACTAAAATATGACAGACAGGAGTAGACATGGGAGCCGTATTGATGTGAATACTTTCAATAAAATTCAATAGTACCAGGGATACACAGCCACTCTCAAGGGGGGGGGGTTCTACCTGGTGAACTTTGACTGTTCTTGAAGACCTTGAGGCGTTCATTTGTTCCTTTTTAGCATTCTTTAGAGTTTGTCTTTATATATATATATAATTTTTTTTGGCGCATTTGTAACTGTTGAGAGAGATGAGAGAGAGAGTTGCAGCCATCTGACCTTGAGCTGTAGTTGCTATGAATAATTTTAGTCCGGTTACAGCATCTTCGAGGTCCTGGCCACACTATGGTATTTTCGAAGTCCTGGCCACACTATGGTATCTTCGAGGTCCTGGCCACACTACAGAACCTTCGAGGTCCTGGCCACACTATGGTATTTTCGAGGTCCTGGCCACACTATGGTATCTTCGAGGTCCTGGCCACACTATGGTATCTTCGAGGTCCTGGCCACACTACAGAATCTTCGAGGTCCTGGCCACATTACAGGAGGTCCTTCCTGGCCACACTACAGAATCTTCGAGGTCCTGGCCACATTACAGTATCTTCGAGGTCCTGGCCACACTACAGAATCTTCGAGGTCCTGGCCACACTACAGAATCTTCGAGGTTCTGGCCACACTTCAGAATCTTCGAGGTCTTGGCCACTACAGTATCTTCAAAGTCCTGGCCACACCACAACATCTTAGACTTAGAGGTTCTTGGAAGTGAAGGAGGTATGGAAGGAGAGGTAGGAAAGAGAAAGAGAAAAAGGGACGGAATAAGTGAAGAGAGAAGAAAATAGAAGAGAAGGAGGAAAAAATGTGCAAGGAGAGAGAGAGAGAGAGAACGGGAGTAGAAGGAAAAGAAGTATCCAGAGAGTAAAGAGAGGAGTGAAAATACTTGCGGAGAAAGACAGGAAAGAGGAGAAAAAGTGGAAAGTATGTAGTGAAAGCGAAAAAGAAAGGGGCGATAAGGAGAAAGGAAAGAAATGTACCTTGATGTAACTATAGAAGAAGAGGGAGATAGAGAAAGAAGGTGGGAGACAGAGGAGGGAGAGAGAGAGAGAGATAGAGATAGATAGAGAGAGAACATGTCTGAGTGACCTTGCTCTGATAGTCTACAAATATCTAGCATATGAACTTATGAGTCGATCAGCTCGGACCCTTGAAGGTTAAGAGTCGAACTAACTTGTTGACGTTTTACTTCACCAGTTTAGAGAGAGTGGGTGGGTGAGTGATGGCGGGTGATGATGAGTATTAACGGGTGGTGGTGCGGTGGCGTTGGGTGATGATGGATGAAGGTCGGTGATGATTGGTTATGGTGAGTGTTAGTGGGTGATGGAAATATTGTTTGTGGAAAATATTGGAAGTTGGGGAAAGTTTTGTCATATGATAGTTTAGTGTGGGGGTTTTACACTGCGAGTACACACACACACACACACACACACACACACACACACACACACACACACACATACATACTACTACTACTACTACTACTACTACTACTACTACTACTGTACTACTACTACAAATAAAAAAAATGGCCTCCAGCCTCTCCCAATAGCCACACCTTCGCCACCATTTTATTACCTTAATATTAAGTTTCCTAATACATAAGTAGCTATCCTAGCTGCTACTACTCCTTTGTTCTCACTTGGAATTGAATATAACGATCATCCAGTTATGATACAATGATGTGGGTTATTACAGATGTCACTTTTGTAGGTGAGCTCTGAGGTGACTCGAGGGGCCGATACGGGACACGGTGGGACCGTCCACAGATGTTTCATGTGTTGAGAGCTACATCTAGTGCGGGAAGGGCGGCGGCGGCAGCGTCTTTCCGGCACTGATGCTTGTATACTTCGGTATACAGTCGGGCTATCTCGAAAGTATTGACTCCTTCTCGTGTGGTGTTCCTCCAAGCGTTACGGTGTGGAGTGATCGTCTCCCAGGTAAGGTTGCCACGATGCTCCTACAGTTGGTGTCAGCGAGAATACTGGCATTTGTTCTTTTGTGTTCCAACTAACTCGGAGGATGGAGCGTAGACTACGTTGGTGAAAGATTTCAAGTGCCTTGAGGTGCCTCCTGTATTTGACCCATGTGTCGCTGCCATACAGCAGGGGGGGGGGGGGAAACCACTTATCGATATACGTGCAGCTTTGTAGATAATTTCAGCTCCCTACAGCTGAAGACACGTGTACGGAGTCTGCCAAAGGCTTGAGATGCACATCTGATCCGATGTTGAATCTCTTCGTTGATGTCTGCGGTGGTGGACAGGTGGGAGCCGAGATACTGAAAGTGGACAACATTAGAGAGGGTAGTACCGTTAACCTGGATGAATAGTGGAAGTGGGGTTGAACCAGGGGCAGGCTGAAAGAGAATATGAGTCTTACGTGCATTTACACAGATGGTTGGCGTCCCTAGAGTCTCTTATGTGGATGACAGAATAGTCACTGACCGGCAGCTAGACGTGTTCTGCGGTCATCCTTAAAGATGACTATGTTAACTTTGGAACCTTTGAGAATCCCGGAAGAGAGCAGCGGATGGTAGTGGTAGACTGTTTTTGATAGTCCCGGTAATGTCAGTTTTGATGAGTATGACCTTTATGGGTCATAATTACACCTAATATTTTTAAGCAGTGGAATGTTCCTGCCTGATTTAGGTGAGACATGTTTGTGCACCAAGGTGAGTAGTACCTTGTTAATGACTGTTGTGATGTATCCTATTTTGGGCCTCTATAAATTAAGTGTCAAGACAAACCAGTCTGCTGGTAGATGTCTCGACATACACCAGTGGTCCCGTGAGGCTCTCAGTTATCCTGGCGGTCACCCTGTTGTCTGCTGTCTGTGGCCCTGTCTGCCGCGCCGCGTGCACAATGTGTGCGCTTTCTAAATACAGTGTAATCGCCGATTAAGCATTAAAAAGCATTTGGCGTTCTTTTTTTCAAATGAGGGATTTAAAAACAATGGAAATTACATGTAATTCGTATATGGTTCAATTTGTTCTCTTTAATTTAAGACTTCGTAAGATATCCAAATAATTCCTAAAGTACTTTAGATTATGTTTGTCTAGGTTAAGTTCGGTCAGGTTTGGATAGGTTAGGTCAAGTTAGGTTAGCCTACGTCACGTTACGTTTTCTATGAAAAGGTTCATTTATGTGTATTATGATCTGCAGTTCTACATGATCGTGTATGGCCAGTCACAAGTTCCCCTCACCCCCCACCCAAACAAATAAATATCTTAGAAGTTATTGTTATTAGCATTACCCGAGTAATCTCTCTTATATATATATATATATATATATATATATATATATATATATATATATATATATATATATATATATATATATATATATATATATATATATATATATAAAATCGGTGTAATCAATAATCACCTCTGAGTGTTGGGTATCGAACTCGGACCACTACGAATGGTTCGATAACCGGCACTTAGAGGTGATTATTGTTTACATTGATTTACCTGTGTCCATAACAGGTTCTGATATACAGTTGTCTTCCTTCCTTTCAAAATAATTGATTATGGGAGTCAACCAACCAGAACGACTGAATGTTATATTTTTCACGTGTTAGGTACACACACACACACACGTACGTGTGTGTGTGTGTATGGGAGGTAGGTCAGGTACCTCGCGTGGTGAGGCAGGGCAGGTACCCCCGGGTAGTGAGGCAGGGCAGGTATCCCCGGGTAGTGAGGCAGGGCAGGTATTCCCGGGTAGTGAGGCAGGGCAGGTATCCCTGCATGGTAAGGCAGGGCAGGTTCCTGGGTAGTGAGGCAGGGCAGGTACCCCGGGTAGTGTGGCTGGGCAGTTATCCCCCGGTGGTGAGGAAGGGCAGATATCATGCGTGGTGAGGCAGGGCAGGTACCCCTGGGTAGTGAGGCAGGGCAGGTACCCCAGGGTAGTGTGGCAGGGCAGGTACCCCGGTTAGTGAGGAAGGGCAGGTACCCTGCGTGGTGAGGCAGGGCAGGTAACCCCTGGGTAGTGAGGCAGGGCAGGTACCCCAGGGTAGTGTGGCAGGGCAGGTACCCCGGGTAGTGAGGCAGGGCAGATACTATAGTCGCTCCTCGTTGACCTTACCGTGAGTGTTGACTGACCACCGTAATGACACGAGGGTAAGGGGATCAGCCCTGGACGGTACACCTATAGTTACTCCCTCCAGTCACCTCACCACGCCACGACGGGTCTAGAATGTTGAATACAATGACAAGTGACGTAGTGGTAATCTTGTAAGAGCCATGGATGTAAAATCTTTAAAAGTGAACAGTACTGCACACATGGATGAGACATAAACATTAATAAAAGAAGTTGTTTTATATCACCTTCACTAACGTGTTGATTGTTGTGTGTGACTGAGTCACCTTGTGGGCTCTAACTTTCACTAGTGACTTGTGTTGACATAATTAGACGACGGACTTTGAGGCTCTACGAGTTATATATCACAGAATGAAGAACATCTGATAACATCCAGACACTACAGAATCTCATAACCAGGATGTTGGTGATCAAGTGACATTTATTGCCACTTTAACATTTGCCGATAACTTACAATTAACTGTTCGGTTATAAAGTACACCTGAAGAAACATGAACAAGGTAAATATCTAACTCAGGTAACAGCAGTAAAATGCAGGAAGGTCACAGGCTTAAAACAGGGTCAGTTGCAGCTTGGGTTCACTACTTGTGTGTGTGTGTTTTAATGATGGAGCGCTCTAGATATTGTTCTCTGGGGGTGTGTGTATCCTTAATTAAAGCGAACCTTGACATAGTAGGTGTCCAGGTACAACTGCCCCCACACACACTTGTAACACTCACCATCGTTCGCCTCAAGTGTGTGATGTTATTATGGTCTGAGATTATCAGTGGATTCTTCCTTGGTAAAACTGTCGAATTTTTTTGTTAGTTTTCTCTAAGCTGTAAAACCTTTATATTGTGGTAATTTAGTTTACACTGGAACGTTTTGGCATCGACCGAGTGTTAATTATTATCCCTTATCACTGTTAATCATGGATACAGGGTGCATTCTTATACAGAGAGAGAGAGTTAATGTTTAGTCATGTTTATATCTTTCTAATGAGAAGTTCGCCCGACGATTTTTTTGGGGGGCTATTTATTATATTTTAGTTACATTAACCGTTCAGATATATTACATGGTGGTTACCATTCACCAGTGTGTTCATGTGTTGGTTGTGTCTGTCTGTCTGTCTGTCTGTCTGTATCCGACTTTTCTGGAACGCCTCGAACTTTTTCCTTCGGTATTTCTGATTTATTTTCATTGGTTCATAACAAAAGGTAACAAGCTAAAGGTCATTCAGTTGTCTTTAAATAAAACTCTTCAAACCTGTTCAAAAATTATCTCAACATTCCGTTCAAAACTTTGCCTTGAGAAACTTACGTTGATTTTTTTACTAAGAACAATTTTATGAAGAACTTTTCACTCTTGTGTTTGTTGACATACATTGTTCTGTGTGTCTGTCAGTGCTCTAAGCTTCACACAACTTGCCTCAACTTTACACCTCAACAACACAATTTTGTTATTTTTTTTTATAGCTTAAGTTAATCCACATTAGTCTTGACCAATGTGAAAGGAATTTGTATTCTGTTATAAGTGCTTTTTCTCGACATGTTACTGGGATCTCCACCAAGTAGCTCTCCAGTAATACCTTATATAGTCACTTAAGTAGCGTCTGTCATGTTAACCTTTGAGTACTATCATTTTTGTTAGTTATATAGTTACTGGGGTACTGTCAATTATATAGTTACTGGGGCACTGTCAGTAATTTAGTGATTGGGGTACTGTCAGGTATATAGTTACTGGGATACTGTCAGTCATTTAGTTACCGAGGTACTGTCAGGTATATAATTACTGATGTACTGTCAGTTATTTAGTTACTGGGGTACTGTCAGTCATTTACTTACTGATGTACTGTCAGTTATTTAGTTACTGGGGTACTGTCAGTCATTTAGTTACTGGGGTACTGTCAGTCATTTAGTTACTGGGGTACTGTCAGTCATTTAGTTACTGGGGTACTGTCAGTCATTTAGTTACTGGGGTACTGTCAGTCATTTAATTACTGGGATACTATCAGTCATTTAGTTACTGGGGTACTGTCAGTCATTTAGTTACTGGGGTACTGTCAGTTATATAGCTACTGAGGTACTGTCAGTCATTTAGTTACTGGGGTACTGTCAGTCATTTAGTTACTGGGGTTATAAACTAATTTAACCTTAACTAACGTAAACTAATCTAACTTCCAAAACCACTTTAACTTTACAATCTAACTTATATGCACCCAATTTTTTCCTAAACTAACGTAAATGAAATTAATTTAACCTAACTAAACCAAACCTCCCCATTACTAACCTAACCTAACCTTAAATGACCTCGAAAGGATGTTATAGGCTTAGATAAAAAGAGGTTCTGAGATTTCGTTCATTTTTTTTGTGGTGGTTAGGATTTGTCCTTGTGAATTTTATTTAGCTGCTGGGGAGGGGGGGTGAGGAGGAGGTAAAGGATGGGGGACTTATGAGGTTGGGCATTGAGGGAGGTAAAGGTTAGGTTAGGTTAGGTTAGGTTCAGATAGAGTCGACTGGAGTCTTACTTTCACGAGGGGAAAATAAATGAAACTTCTCTGTTATTTAGTCATTGTAATTTTATTATAGAGATGCTCATATCATCTATAAAATATAAATATTATCAGTATTTGTATTGAATATTATAGAAAATTATTATGGAAAAACAGAATATTTGAGGTCTTGTGTCTAACGCAGCTGGCGTAACCTAAACATGAAATTAAAAACACTTTCTCGAGTATTTGATATTTTGCCTTCGACATTAAACTAGTTTTTTCTTATGCTTGGTCAACTTATGATTTTTTTTTTAGGATATTTAGAGCGACCTGAGAGAACGTGATAAAGGTCAGGTCAGAGTTTATTGTGAGCTCATTCATCACATCTGTCTTGTGACTTACTCTTGTGTGTCCCCAGTTGAAGTCATTTTTTGGATTGCCTCAAGACCAAACACCCCAGCTTATATGACCTGAAGACCAAACACCCCAGCTTAGATGACCTGAAGACCAAACACCCCAGCTTATATGACCTGAAGACCAAACACCCCAGCTTATATGACCTGAAGACCAAACACCCCAGCTTATATGACCTGAAGACCAAACACCCCAGCTTATATGACCTGAAGACCAAACACCCCAGCTTATATGACCTGGAGACCAAACACCCCAGCTTACCTGAAGACCAAACACCCCAGCTTATATGACCTGAAGACCAAACACCCCAGCTTATATGACCTGAAGACCAAACACCCCAGCTTATATGACCTGAAGACCAAACACCCCAGCTTATATGACCTGAAGACCAAACACCCCAGCTTATATGACCTGAAGACCAAACACCCCAGCTTATATGACCTGAAGACCAAACACCCCAGCTTATATGACCTAATGACCAAACACCCCAGCTTATATCACCTGAAGACCAAACACCCCAGCTTATATCACCTGAAGACTAAACATCCAACGTTACCTGTGGGGGTTAGGTTAAGTGAAGTTAGGGTTGTTTAGGTTAGTTTAAGTTAAGGTAGGTCAGGTTTGTTTAAACTAGGTTATAGTAGGTTAGGTTAGGTTAGCGTTAGTGCAATTAATCTTCAGGTGAAATAGGCTAGTTGTCTAATTTTCAGGTGATATAAGCTGGGTGTCTGATCTTCAGGTGATTCCATTTCTCTATCACCTCGCATCTAGTGGTGACAAGTATGGCCGTCGCGTAGGTGTGGAGTGACCTAACATTCAGACAACAGGTGCGATAAGGTATGGATGTATCCCGCTCCACCTCATCCAACCTGGCTAAACACTCACTTATGTCCATCTAGCACGGCGAATTATATATCATGACGTCACAGCTCCCGATGTTATATATGGGTGGACGTCACAGCTCCCGATGTTATATATGGGTGGACGTCACAGCTCCCGATGTTATATATGGGTGGACGTCACAGCTCCTAATGTTATATACGGGTGGACGTCACAGCTCCCGATGTTATATATGGGTGGACGTCACAGCTCCTAATGTTATATATGGGTGGACGTCACAGCTCCCGATGTTATATATGGGTGGACGTCACAGCTCCCGATGTTATATATGGGTGGACGTCACAGCTCCCGATGTTATATATGGGTGGACGTCACAGCTCCTAATGTTATATACGGGTGGACGTCACAGCTCCCGATGTTATATATGGGTGGACGTCACAGCTCCTAATGTTATATATGGGTGGACGTCACAGCTCCCGATGTTACCAGCAGGTGTAACAGGTTGTGATTATAACATAGCCTCACCTTGTGTCTTTGTGATAATAATTAGGGTTAAGAGTGAACTATTAAGTGTTAAGATAGCAGAGGAATATAGCGATAAGTATTATAATTAAAGACAGCGAGTGTGAAGGTGTCAATATATCCCAAACAGATTAATGTTACTCACTCTTTATTAATGTTTTCAGAACACTGGACACTAATCCGGCACTGGACTGACCTGACCAATGATAATGTCTCCATGTATGTCGGTTGAAAATTTCATAAGTGTATCGTGGCATATGTTAATGAGAAAACTGGTACACGTTACTTAGTAATTTAATAAAAAAGGAAAATAAAAAATGGGCTTAGCTTTATTTAAAGAAAACTGAAGGAAGAAGAGAGTGTTGGAGGAGGAACTAAAGATTTCACTGAACTTACCTCTGTACCTCAGCTGCTTACATGGTTAGTGACTGATGTTAAATAGTGTGTTAAGATGAACACAGAGTTCGTTTTTTGGGGGTAGCAACAGCACCAACCGAAGAAGTAGTAGTACAGTTGTAGTAGTAGCAGCAGAATCCTACGACATCGACCACTCAATGGTGTGAAAGAAAGGGGGGGGCTTTGTATGCATGAGGCATGACGAAGTATGGGATTTCACAGCAAATAATGAAGGAAATCTGCCATGATGTCAAGGTGGAACCGACCTTCCTTCCATTGGACGGTGAATATTTCCATCACAGGACTTCAAACACATCCCGTGTGGACTTCAGTGCTCAAGGATTCTGGACGCATGTCACCGTAACCTAGCTTTCGATGCTGCACACAGGAGGGACAAGAATGACAAAAACAGGACATACGAGAGAGAATTCTGAATGTTGTTCAGGGCAACTTCACTTCTCTGGTGTTCACAATTTCTGGTGGGATGGGGTCAAGTGCAAGATGTTTCTATGCAAGACTCGCGGAGGTGTTATCTGAACAGAAGCAGCAGCCCAGAAGTTACGTTACAGCCTGGTTGAGATGCCGACTGTCCTTCTCTCTGCTTAGTCTGCATTGCTTTGACTCAGAGGAACGAGATCTTCGGCCCCAAAGCCGACAACGGCCACAGACTTTGACTATGAGGCAACAGTCACTGAATGCTGCATAGATCTGCGGCTCGAGTAAGTCAACACAGCTAGGGTAGCTACTGTCCCTTTGTATTAGGATATTTAATTTTAATGTAAAAAAATGGCGGTGAAGGTGTGGCTATTGTAGTAGTAGCAGCGAGCAGCCATGTCCAAAAATCTGAATCGATGACTTTGTTCCTAACATTCCAAGAGTGAGTGAAGTCCACGGGTATTCATATCATTTCGGCATGCTATTGTTTTTTATCTTATCAAAAAGCCATGTCAGAAAAACTGGTTAATATTTTCATTATTCAAATTTCAAGGCTGAAGGCCACTGGTTCCCGAAGTACAAGGAAATGATGTTTTAGCTACGTCTTCTGATTTCGTTGCTGTGGACACTGCACGATATTAGTGTTTTACCTTATAGTAGCACTTAATGCTATTATATACGATACGAGCTGTAAACCCACAAAAAACTCGATAGGGTAATATATTTATCGCTAATAATAATAATAATTATATTAATAATATAAAGTATAATCAAGACAAATATATAAATATACAGAGTAAATATAAACACAAACTGGATAAAAATGTAACAAAGGCAGGATTAATTTCACGTGATTTATATCAGAGTTTAGACGTGTCATCCTCTTTCGAGAAGTATCAGTAGAGGATGACATACGTAGACCCGAGTGAACAGTTATACCTGTGGTGAGACGGATGTGTAATGGGTTGTTGAGAGAGAGGACACCCTGTTCAGAACTAAAGAAACAGTTGGGTATTGAGAGTATTGGCAATGTGTTGCGGTGAGGTAGTCGAGATGGTTTTGGCATGTGGAGAGAGTGGAGGACACCAACTGGATCAAGAGATGTATGAGATTGAATATGGAAAGAATGAGAATTGAGGTAGGCCAAGAATGACATGGGTGGACGGGGTTGGTTATGACGAATGATGACAAGGTTAAGCATCTGACTCGAGGGGGGTTACAAGAGATCGTGCAGCCTGGGAAAGTTGCCATCAGGTAATCACGGCTAACCCACACAAGCTTGGAAAATGGCCGTAAAGAAGGTGATGGCGATGATAGTGATGACAGGTTATAGTTATTATCAGCTGGATTGATCATATTTCTTTGCATTTCACAAGAATATTAAAGTCATGATAACGATGTATAATGTTGGAGTTCAAGAGCAGTACAGCTGTGTGTTGGTGCTGCCTCTACCTCCTTGTGTTGCTGTTGTGTAGAGGCTCAATAAGGTTATTAACAGAAAGAGATGGAATTACTCCGTCGATGGACTACGCACAAAACACAAAAGGTGTCCTGTTAAAACTTACTATTCTATGACCTTTTAAATGTACAAGACGGTCCATGAAGTCTTATCAGTGGGATGGTGACTAACTAACTAAGTGTCGAGGGAAGGTACAGGTTACCACTATACTTGTGTCCAGCTACCAGAGGTCACTCCCATGTTGAACTGTCTTAGCTCTGTATGTGACAATTACTCAAAAGGATGAATTTGATAATGAATTTACCTTATTTTTTACATAAAATTATACATCAAAATAATTTATTTATTGCTAATTTATTTCAAATATTACACTTTATCAATGATGAGTAAAAAACTTGTGGAAATTCAAAGAAACACTGTGTTTATAGTGATGCAGGTGAAGAGTGGATACAACCCCTCACAAACAAGTATACATTAACAGTGGTGGATCAGTACTCCAGATTTTCATTAGTTTTCCTTGTCTGGACCTGACAATGGTTACTATGCTTCTCCCAGCTTTCTCTTATCCTCCGCCTGCCTGAGTAAATTCATCCTATTTCTGGCACTTCTTTCATATCTTCTGAATTAAAGCAGTTTTGCCACTGTCAGAACATATCTACCGGCCGACCAACTCCATTTAACCCATTGGGTTCCCGACAAATTCTTGATATGTTTCACTTTGCGTATAAATACTTGACGGCATTCAACACTCTCCTGTTTATCACACACATACAATATAGTATCGATCATCTTGATAATTACCAAATTGTGTTACCTTAAATGTCAGACGACGTAGACTGTTTAAATATAACACCAGAAGAAATTTAGTAAGATTCTTCGCCGAACAAAAACTCACCAGCCTTTACCCTGAGTCACTGTTCGTCACATCACCTACTGGCACTTTTCACGTTAGTGTCAGTTGGCACTGTCAGATCATAGCAGCTGATAATTAAGACAACTTGAAGACAGTACAAGGGTGTGTGTGATTGTTACACACATCACTGTTCTTCATGTGACACGTATCACTCTTCTTCAATGTGACAAATCACTGTTGTTCATGTGACATCAGTGTTCATGTGACATATCACTGTTCATGTGACGCATATCACTGTTGTTCATGTGACATCAGTGTTCATGTGACATATCACTGTTCATGTGACACATATCACTGTTGTTCATGTGACACATACCACTCTTGTTCTTGTGACATACATCACTGATCTTCATGTGGCACATATCACTGTTGTTGTTGCACCATAAAGATGTTTGCCACACCAAAGTCACCACTTCTTTTAGGCCACCACTGCCTCACCTTGGACTCGAGTTACTGGTACGTCCTCTCTGACCTAGGCTTGGCCACAACCTTTCTATAATAAGAACCTCGCTGAGACACAGGCACCTCCTCGCTTACCTCCGATCGGGAACAAATCCTCTTTTTTTGACGACTGCCAATGTTGATAGAAGCTGAATTTTATCCATCGATGCTTGACGGTCTTATTCCAACACTTACAACTCACTGGTGAAAACGAGCGGATTTTCGACCATAGAACACACACACCAAGGTACGAATATATAAGGTTAATGAAATCTTGTACAGGTGATACGCTGCTCTTCGTATCAGAAAAATAATGATGACAGATCGTTGTCCTCTTAAGTAACACCGTGACGAGATATATACCCAAGAGTGTGACGTAAACTCTCTAACAACACAGTCATCCTACACGTGTAAACAATGTAGAAGAGTTGTTAATTTTGTAACTTCAGGACTCTGTATATTTTGTGAGGATCTATATGTAGTTTCATAGGAAATGAGTTATGATGACAGTTATTGTCAGCAGGGGGCAGCTCTCGCCAACCCATATGTTTAACTGATCAAAGGACATCTTGTTTACTTCATAAGCTTCTATACACACAAGAATCTACTTCACGATGCAACACTGTTTCTCTGTTTCCATTCTGTCGTAAATATTCTGATGAGTTATCACAAATACTAAAATAACCTAAGTGTGGGGAAGACCTACGAGACTAATTGACACCAGTTCAGCATTTTTCCAGACTTAAATGTTGGCTAAAGAAACTAAAATACCAATAAATTAATATTATATGACGTAAATTATCCACGTTGTCACTTGTAGTCAGTATAGTGAAGTGCGTCTGTTATTTTACTTAAGTCTTTAATGTATGGGAATATTAATACACGAATAGAATCTAATCTATTTACTTTCCTGAGCACATTCTTCTTTCAGTCATCTCATTAAAATTTCATCTAATTGTGGAGATTCCGAGGACATCAGTTGATATATCCAGTAGTGTTGCCTCTTGCTGGGCATAGTTCCACTCTCTCTGGAAGAAGATAAAGATCACTTATTTGTATCTTACCTTTTAAAATCCCTAAATTAAAGATTATTATCTGTGTGTATCAGTAAGAGTTTCTCAACAGATCAGTGGCACAACATTGTACCTTCCTGAGAGTGTGTAACAGAACATCATATGTAACACAAGTATTTTATTGACATCCTTGTAGAAGAGGAAAACTTCATAAAGATATTATACCTAAATACATCGGTGCTTCATATGTCACGCCAGATAAAGATGAAGTAGTGATAATTTCCATATAATTCTTTTCATATAAATTTCAAACCACTCTATATATAAGGACGATAATGTAACCGATCATTATACAACCTGTAAATTATACCAGTAGCATTATTAACTTAACTTGTGGAATCTAATTTGGGGGATCTATTTATATCTTAGAAACAACTATTACAGCATTAAAAGTTAACCCATAATGTTCACCATATACCACAAATGTGTCGCCTGTACTTATACCTGGTAAAGTACAGTGACTGGTGCATTTTGTGAGATGTGGCAAATGTGTGTTTGTTTGCATGATATTAAAACTCGGAATGACCCCAAGGAACCTCGCAAAAGTAACCAGAATAAGGATGTTAGATAAGCATTCCACAGAGTTGTCACAAACTCACTATACATGCCAGGTACTGTACCAGGTGTAAGTGCAGGCAACTGTACAATAAGGGCAGCAGCATCTACTTTCCTAGAAGCAAGTTGCCATGAATATTTTATCTATTTATTACTTATCACTCATTAGAATTCTGGATACGTATTATATAACACTAGTAATATGATAGAGTCTATTGAATTCTTTGTGTAACCATTAATTGACTATGGCATCGTGAAACATATAAAAAAAATTTTTAATTTCTCTAGATATCTTTTTTCTAATAAGGTTTTTCACACATTTATAATATTTCTTTTAAATTGATTCCAAATCTGTCGTGTTTCCTGGTTATAAGATCCTTCCATATTGATCCCTGTTAATTCTATACTTCACTTCTTATATTTTATATCTCTTAGCTCTCTCTTCTCTATATATCTCCATCAAATTATATTACCTTTATTCTTATTCCCTATTAAGTTTCTCCTATTATAGTTTTTTGTAATTTTTCCTGATATCATCTGTAATTGGTGGCAGATTTACCTATTTAAATACTGTATTCCTGTTTACCAAAGTTTGTCTCTTTCTCTCTGTTCATTTACTAACCTAGAATATGTGTTTAAAGACCTTAGTTACACCATCCTCACCACCAGATGTCCTGACTTACAAACTGCTCGAAATGCGTTAAGTATTGTTTTGGTTTACATGGCCACACTAGAGTGGTTTACATGGCCACACTACATTGGTTTACTTGACTCCACTATATTAGTTTACATAGCCAAATTATGTTGGTTTACTTGGCTCCACTATATTGGTTTACATGGCCACACTATATTGGTTTACATGGCCACACTATATTGGTTTACATGGCCACACTATATTGGTTTACATGGCCACACTAGTTGGTTTACATGGCCACACTATGTTGCTTTATTTGTCAGCTCTACCTGGTTTATTTGACAGCTCTACCTGGTTTATTTATCAGCTGTACCTGGTTTACTTGACAGCTCTACGCGTTATTAGTTTCCGTGTAAGGGAAGGACGTTGGGAAGAAATAGTTGAGTTGCCTTACCTTTCGCTTTATGTAGTGAGAGGATTATGTGACGCTTCCTGTGTTGTGTTCATCCCAGCAACACACCATGTGACGTCTGCTGTGTTGTGTTCATCCCAGCAACACACCATGTGACGCCTGCTGTGTTGTGTTCATCCCAGCAACACACCATGTGACGCTTCCTGTGTTGTGTTCATCCCAGCAACACACCATGTGACGCCTGCTGTGTTGTGTTCATCCCAGCAACACACCATGTGACGCCTGCTGTGTTGTGTTCATCCCAGCAACACACCATGTGACGCCTGTTGTGTTGTGTTCATCCCAGCAACACACCATGTGACGCCTGTTGTGTTCATCCCAGCAACACACCATGTGACATCCCAGCAACACACCATGTGACGCCTGTTGTGTTCTGTTCATCCCAGCAACACACCATGTGACGCCTGCTGTGTTGTGTTCATCCCAGCAACACACCATGTGACGTCTGCTGTGTTGTGTTCATCCCAGCAACACACCATGTGACGTCTGTTGTGTTCTGTTCATCCCAGCAACACACCTTGAGCCTCTTGCTGGTCATCCTGAAGGAAAGCGTAGTTGATGAGACACTTAAAGCCGTATTTAAGGAACTAATAATGACTGAAGTTGAATGTACTGGATCAGACGGTAGTTTATCATCACTGTATTCAGTGTGTGTAACAACATAAGTCATCATGGTAAATATATAATGTAGAATGTGCTGGTTGGTAAAGCTTCACTCGAGTAATGTGCAGCCAAACTGAATTACCAATAAAAAAAATTCCCCACAGTTTCTTAAATTAGACAATCATGGGACCAAGATTAACGTTTTTATTACCAATCTTTATAGTTTTCTTACATGTTTATTTTATTTGGATTCATTTACGTCTTTATTATTTGTATATGGATTTGTATATAATTTCCTTCTCCAAAGACAAAAAGCTAGACGTTTCTTGTTTACAAAAGATCAGAACCAACATGAGAGTTAAAATGAAAGTTTGTGTCTCAAGCTTGAACGACAAAATCTATTCATGTTGATCAGTAGTTGTAACAATGTGTGTCATTATCTGAGGCTAAGATATGGGTGTCGAGGGTAGACTCCAGATAGGTGGTGGGGACGGGGATGGGGCGGGGAGTGGGGGGCAGAGGTGGGTGTTATAGTGTTATGTTCTCTTTACATTATTATCCAGATTTAAAGTAAAGGAGAGTGAGGACAGACATAAACCAATGAGGATGGATGGTTGTGTGTGTGTTGGTGTTGTGCCCCGGTGTTGTGCTCACCACTACCTGAGGACTAATGGCTCTCACTCTGGGGCGGAGGGAGGTGGTGGCCAGACAAACATTGTAAGGGGTAATTTTTATGATATCTGCCAATCGTGTAGTGAGAGAACATTAGTGTGATAAGAAGGGCGACGTATCTACTAGGAGATAATATTGATGTTAACAGTAAAAAATATTACTTGACAATAATTCACAATAATTTACCATGCTATCCATATACAGTCAAATAAAAATATCGCGTTACACTCACCGATGTTCGACGGGTCAGTCAGTTAGCAAGGCAATCATGTGTTATTATATATCCCCCAAAGTGTACTAGCTATTTTTCTGTAAATTGTTTGTCATTCATAACACAATTTTTCGTATATGTTGCCAAACCATTCGACAACCCCAGCTCTCCCCCCCTTTACTAACCTCACGTCCCTAACCCACCACGTGTAATTCTGCTGTAAATAAAGACAGTTATTCCCTGGAAAAAAAAGGTTTTGACTGTGTCTCCTGTTCATGAAGAACTACATAACGGATCAATAATTAAGATAACAAACTAATGTGCGTAAAACGATGCAGGACAGAGGTATTTTGTATTATTCCTTGGCATCTATCGCACACCTTTTCACTGGGACAGATACAATCGTTTCCTTTGTTATAAACTTGAAAATATGTGGAAATGCTTCCGTAAAAGATTTCATTACTTAAGTCTAACTCTGCTATCAGTATTAAGCCTTACCATTGGGTATTTCCTCCAGTGTCTTGCCAAGCACGCCAAAAGTATCGCAGGCCATTGTCGAGTATGAGCCCATACCCGTGCTCATAGTCCTGGTGTCCCGGAGATGTTGGTGGTTCTGTGGGGAGGGCGTAGTTATATTACATATTATATACAATACACTTGGTACATGTGAGTTAAATTTGAATTTCACGTGATTCGAATATACTGTAGTGTGGTCTATGTGATGTTAATGTGACTCTCGTTCGGGCAATTTCCGTCAGAATATGTCTGCTCCGACCTTGGTGTGAGGTTTAGCCGCCCGTCAACAGTCCGCACTATAACCTATAATGTACGTAGAACACAGTTGGGTGTAGTTAGTGGCAATATACTGTAGCTTCTGAAATGTTTATGAAATTTAACACGTTCAAATATTCTATTTTATTAACAATCATCTACATGAGTTTCAACATTGTATTTTCATATATGTCGTGGCTGTTGAAACCTGGAATCTAGAATTGTCATCTATATTCTAGGATGGCATTAGTAATATATAGGTAGTTGTTATTTTTTCTTTTGTTTATGTAATTAAATCATGATATTTATATTGATTTGGGTGTTCTTCTTTCACGAGGGTTTGTTTACAGTGTCACTTTACCATCATTCAATCACGTAATGTTGCTAGATATTAAAACAAAAATCTAATTCTCACAGGGATGTGCTTGTTAACAAAATAATAAATTTATTTCAGTGAGGAAACGTGAGGCTTATTCATAGGCTGAGAAACTACGACAGGAAAGTCTGGCTCCCCTGTACAGTACACTCCTCAGTAAGGTAAAGTGGCGTTACTCAGTAGTTCCTTCTTGTTATGATCAAACAACCCCATGGCAAATTAGTTAGTTTTGACTTTATTTTGTACAGGTGGTTTTTAAGCTTGAGTTTGTGACCTCCAATGAAACAGCCATTAGTTAATTCAAGATACTGAGTAGTGAATTACATTGAGTGTCTCTCTTGTGAAGTTATATGTCCGAGTGCCGCCACCAGTTTAGTTGCCCTTCAATGTGCTGTACGTTCTTCAGGCACTGGCTTCTCCGAGTCCCTGTTCGATTGCGATATATAAATCGTTTCTTCACAGAATCGGCCAAGACGTCATTATCATAGGTAAATAGATACACAAATCGATAGACTTTCGTTTGGTGTAATCAAAATTATACCATTGAAAGTTCATATTGCACATGGATGGGGGAGGGCAATCATTGTTTGGCACGATGTAAGCTGTTAATGCCTTGGCAAGGTGAAGGCATATGTTAACATTACCAACATGTTGTAGGATCTGAATTAAGCCATAAATCCACACTCTTAAATTATGTTTTTCCTTTCATAGTCATCCTCATTTTTTGTCCATTTTACCTTAATCTATCCGCTTACCGGTCGATCACGTCTCTTATACATTAAATTTTTTTAACAATTTCACCACATATCAGCTTAATAGCCGTTCGGGCAGTTAGTCTTTTCCTTGTTACGTTGCTATGAACTTTATTGTCTAGTGTTAGTAAAGGAGGAAACTTGTGATGCTGTTAGTGTCACACTGGATAACTCCCTTCGCAAGTGTGTCTGGGCCACAACAACTAAACCATGGTGAGATATACGCGTGTTACCGCTGTACCACCAACACTGCGTATGTACTGGCCCCAGAATGTATCTGATCCAGTCTGGTAGGTGGCCCTCCATTGGACTTTTCCATAAAACAGTAAAATATTCTCTCATTTATTTTTCATCTTTTAGTGATGTACTCTGCGGGACACACAGGAAGGTGTGCCCTAAGTGTAACCTTCTCGTATATACTCAATCCAAGCCGTGTGTAACATATTACAGAGAGGTTGGGATCTTTACGATAAACCTTTGGTCATGGTTTATACAAATGGCACTGACTCGGATACTAAGAGCAGTATATTGCTGCCTTGATAAAGATATGAATAAAATAGTTTATCATATATTAAAGTTTTCTATTATAAATGTTAGCGATAGAAAATGGTAGTATAACAGTGACTAAAATAAAATGCGTTACTCTTCTGCTTTGAATATTTTGTTTAGAACTTCTTCAGGACAAGAGAGGAGCGGATCCAAGAATATGAAAAAGGGGGGCAAGTTGTTGACAGGAACATAGCGAGCTGGGGGAAGGGGGGGGGTTCTTGAAGGCCCACCCAAATTTGTTACGGCATTGTGTCGCCAGGGTGTACGGTGCAGTGTTGTGTCGCCAGGTGTGCGGTGCAGTGTTGTGTCGCCAGGGGGTGTGCGGTGCAGCGTTGTGTCGCCAGGGTGTGCCGGTGCAGTGTTTAATGTCGCCAGGAGTGTGCGGGTACGGCGTTGTGTCGCCGGGTGTGCGGTGCAGCGTTGTGTCGCCAGGGGTGTGCGGTCGGTGTTGTGTCCAGGGTGTGCGGTCGGTGTTGTGTCGCCAGGGTGTGCGGTGCAGCGTTGTGTCGCCAGGGTGTGCGGTCCAGTGTTGTGTCGCCAAGTGTGCGGTTCAGTGTTGTGTCGCGGGTGTGCGGTTCAGTGTTGTGTGTCGCCAGGGTGTGCGGTTCAGTGTTGTATGCCAGGGTGTGCGGTCCAGTGTTGCGTCGCCAGGGTGTGCGGTCAGTGTTGCGTCGCCAGGGTGTGCGGTGCAGCGTTGTGTGTGTCGCCAGGGTGTACGGTCCAGTGTTGTATGTCGCCAGGTGTGTGCGGTTCAGTGTTGTGTCGCCAGGGTGTGCGGTGCAGCGGTGTGTCGCCAGGGTGTGCAGTGCAGCGTTGTGTCACCAGGGTGTGCGGTGCGCCGTTGTGTCGCCAATTGTGCAGTGCAGTGTTGTGTCGCCAGGTGTGCGGTCCAGTGTTGTGTCGCCAGGGTGTGCGGTCCAGTGTTGTATGTCGCCAGGGGTGTGCGGTGCAGCGTTGTGTCGCCGGGGGTGTGCGGTCAGTGTTGTGTCGCCAGGGTGTGCGGTTCAGTGTTGTTGTGTCGCCCGGGTGTGCGGTTCAGTGTTGTGTCGCCAGGTGTGCGGTTCAGTGTTGTGTCGCCAGGGGTGTACGGTCCAGTGTTGCGTCGCCGGGGTGTGCGGTCAGTGTTGCGTCGCCAGGGTGTGCGGTGCAGCGTTGTGTCGCCAGGGTGTGCGGTCCAGTGTTGTGTCGCCGGGTGTGCGGTTCAGTGGTGTTGTGTCGCCAGGGTGTGCGGTCAGTGTTGCGTCGCCAGGGTGTGCGGTCCAGTGTTGTGTCGCCAGGGTTGTGCGGTGCAGCGTTGTGTCGCCAGGTGTGCGGTCAGTGTGTGTCGCCAGGGTGTCGCGGTTCAGTGTTGTGTCCCCAGGTGTGCGGTTCCAGTGTTGTGTCGCCAGGGTGTGCGGTTCAGTGTTGTGTCGCCAGGGTGTGCGGTCAGTGTTGCGTCGCCAGGGTGTGCGGTCCAGTGTTGTGTCGCCAGGGTGTGCGGTGCAGCGTTGTGTCGCCAGGGTGTGCGGTCAGTGTTGTGTCGCCAGGGTGTGCGTCGTTCAGTGTTGTCGCCAGGGTGTGCAGTCCAGTGTTGCGTCGCGGGGTGTGCGGTCAGTGTTGTCGTGCCCAGGGTGTGCGGTCGTTGTGTCGCCAGGGTGTGCGGTCAGGTTGTGTCGCCAGGTGTGCGGTCAGTGTTGTGTCGCCAGGGTGTGCGGTCAGTGTTGCGTCGCCAGGGTGTGCGGTCCAGTGTTGCGTCGCCAGGCGTGTTTGTCGCCAGTGTCGCCAGGGTGTGCGGTTCAGTGTTGTGTCGCCAGGGCGTGCGGTTCGGTGTTGTGTCGCCAGGGTGTGCGGTTCAGTGTTGTGTCGCCCAGGTGTGCGGTTCAGTGCTGTGTCGCCAGGTGTGCGGTTCAGTGTTTGTGTCGCCCGGGTGTGCGGTTCCAGTGTTGTGTCGCCAGGGGTGTGCGGTTCAGTGTTGTGTCGCCAGGGTGTGCGCCCAGTGTTGTGTCGCCAGGGTGTGCGGTGCAGTGTTGTGTCGCCAGGGTGTGCGGTCTGGTGTTGTCGCCAGGGTGTGCGGTGCGTGTTGTGTCGCCAGGGTGTGCGGTCCAGTGTTGTGTCGCCAGGGTGTGCGGTGCAGCGTTGTGTCGCCAGGTGCGGTTCAGTGTTGTGTCGCCAGGGTGTGCGGTTCAGTGTTGTGTCGCCAGGGTGTGCGGTGCGGTTGTGCGGTTCAGTGTTATGTCGCCAGGGTATGCGGTTCAGTGTTGTGTCGCCAGGGTGTGCGGTTCAGTGATTGTGTCGCCAGGGTGTGCGGTACTACACAGCTGACATGTCAAATTCCTCCTTCCGTTGCCAGAGATATTTATACTCAAACTTCCTTGCGAAATTATTAATACCTGTATATACATACAGCTTAATACAACATAACAAAGTGGTACTACGTCACTATCAGTAATTCATGACCACGTCACTATCAGTAATTCAAGACTATGTCACGATCAGTAATTCAAGATCATGTCACTATCAGTAACTGAAGACCACGCCACTGTCAATACTGCAACGCCACGTCACTAACAATACTGCAACACCACGTCATCATTAATATTGCAACACCTCGTCACTGTTAACTATAGAAATACACGTTATTATTAACTGTAAAACCTGTCAAGTCCCTCTCACCACTGCATCTTCACGTCTCACTATCACCATTACATACCACGTCACTGTCAATACGGTAACATCAAAACACTTCCAACACAGTAATACCACGTAACTGTCAACTTGGCACCACAGGCTATACAGATTAGTAGTGCCCGGCAGCCTGGACGTGCCTGGTACTTCCCTGGCAGACAAGTTAATATTTTGAGAGAAAAATATCAGGACGGGAAATAGTACCTGCCCGCACATGTTTAACCTGTGAGGTCCGTCATCCAGCGAGGTGAAGGGAGGGGGAGCGGGGCTGTGTGAGTGGGCGGGCGGGTGTGCGTGCGCTTGATCATCTAGCACTATATCGTGACGTCACCGTTGAACTGATCCCTGACTTTTCTGTTCCCACAATGACCTGATTTGTTAAGAAAGTCCAGGTGCGTTCTTCAGCCTCAGTGACGTCATAGCTGATCCCTCCTACAGTATTTCTATTGGTCTATTCTCACCTGACCTGAAAAGCTAAATTAAAGCTCCCACTGTTTGCTGTGTAAGCAGAGTTATGTTACAAATTGAAGTGAAATTATCAGTATGAATAAGAAACAATGACAACAGACTGGGTTCTTCAAACACCATTGGCTGGAGAAAGGTGAGGGTAAAAGGCAATTAGACGGACACAAGTCTTATGTTAGTTGATACAATATTTTTTAATGTATTTGTTTTTTTTTTTACTTTTCCCATAAAAAATCGGGCAAGCAAATTTCCTCCCAAATTTGGAAGGTCAAATAAAAAAAAATATCAGGACAAGTAAATTTCAAAAGCACTTGCCCAGGACAATTAAATGCTCCACATAATCTGCTCATCCTGCAGCAACACTACATCGCTGTCTAAGCAACACCCCACCACGACACGGCACTAATGCACGTTTCCACACCACAACACCGCCTCACAGCGCCACCTCGGTGAACGGAAATAGAATCACAGAAAAAAGTCTAAAATTTGGTTAGGAAAAAATTCACATTTTATTTCAATACCATTAACAAATTAAGTTGGAATAGGTTGTTTAGGTTTGGTTAGGTTGGGATTTGAATGTTTACTCCCTAGACCAGACCTAACCCTCATCAGTCTCTATTTACACTCTGACTACTTTTTCTAGTGACTTTCTGTCCTACATACCACTACCTCACAACACCGTGTCACAGCACTATATTACAGTACCACAACACCGTGTCACAACACTGTTACAGCACCACAACACCATGTCACAGCACTATATTAAAGCGCCACAACTCTATATTACAGCACCACAATACCGTGTCACAGCACTATATAACAGCACCACAACACCACCTTATAGCACTATATCACAGCACTAATGCACATTCCATACACCACCTCACACAGTACCACGCCAGAATTAGCACTGAACTACAACTTGAAAATGAACACATTGTAGCAGTTAAGTCACAATAACACATCACTCATCACTATTGCAACAACACAATATCCTTACCTGGAAAAAGAAAACCGGAAGCCGGCAGGAGTAGGAGCAGCAACTGGAGAACTGCTGGTTGTGGGCTGCGGCAAGGGAGTGGCACCCGGCAGCAGCAGTCCCTTGGCTGGTACACCGCCACATATTGATTAGCAGAGCGCTTTGCCAATACCTCCTGCGCCGTCCCAAGATATTTCCGCGGGCTATATCTAGTGTTGCAGTAGTGGTCAGTGTTGTAGTAGTGGTCAGTGTTGTAGTAGTGGTCAGTGTTGTAGTAGTGGTCAGTGTTGTAGTAGTGGTCAGTGTTGTAGTAGTGGTCAGTGTTGCAGTAGTGGTCAGTGTTGTAGTAGTGGTCAGTGTTGTAGTAGTGGTCAGTGTTGTAGTAGTGGCCAGTGTTGCAGTTGTGGTCAGTGTTGCAGTAGTGGCCAGTGTTGTAGTAGTGGCCAGTGTTGTAGTAGTGGTCAGTGTTGTAGTAGTGGTCAGTGTTGTAGTAGTGGTTGTAGTAGTGGTCAGTGTTGTAGTAGTGGTCAGTGTTGTAGTAGTGGTCAGTGTTGTAGTAGTGGTCAGTGTTGTAGTAGTGGCCAGTGTAGTAGTGGTCAGTGTTGTAGTAGTGGTCAGTGTTAGTGGTCAGTGTTGTAGTAGTGCCAGTGTTGTAGTAGTGGTCAGTGGTTAGTAGTGGTCAGTGTTGTAGTAGTGGCCAGTGTTGTAGTAGTGGTCAGTGTTGTAGTAGTGGTCAGTGTTGTAGTAGTGGCCAGTAGTGGCCAGTGTTGTAGTAGTGGTCAGTGTTGTAGTAGTGGTCAGTGTTGTAGTAGTGGCCAGTGTTGTAGTAGTGGCCAGATATTGCAGTAGAGGCCAGTATTGCAGTAAAGGCCAGTGGTGTGGTAGATGCCAGTGTTGCAGTAGTGGCCAGTGTTGTAGTAGTGGCCAGTGTTGTAGTAGTGGTCAGTGTTGCAGTAGTGGCCAGTGTTGCAGTGTTTATGGGTAGTGGGAACCGAGATATTGTGACAATTTGCTTTAGCCAGACGCAACACTTCATCTAAAAGTCAAATGGGGAACATAACTCATATGTGTTTTAGAAGAATAAATGTAGTCTGCTTTGAGTGAAAAAAATAAAAATTTCAACATCTCAAGAGGAGAATGGTTCACGTCGGTGGGTGTTCATAAGACCTTATCTGAGAGTTTAATACCTGACGGTCAGCTGTGTATCTGTAATATCGACACCTGTCTATTCTTCCTTTCTCTTGGTTATTATTCCTCTACAGATAGTAAAAAACATAATAAGTAAATACTTAAGTCACACTTTGACACTCGTAAAGCGACACTGGAGAACTCACCGATTCATTTTTGCTGATAACATAACGCAACACTGAAAAAAGTTAAAATGAAAAGAAACTAAGTTTTTAAGATTTTATTTTGAGAGCTCCAGTTTACTCAGTAATGAGCCGTGTATCAGGGCAGGGATGACCTAACACGCACGCACACACACACACACACACACACACCATGAGATAAGAAACTTAACATTGTGCATCGTCTTACATCATACAGTTGTAAATATATTCAGCTTGAGTCTGGTTGAATAACATTACAGAATCATCTTCTGGTAATGAGGTGATGACTTGGTACTTTACGGGGGAAGAAAAGAGCCTCACTTCCACGACCTGTTAACATTTAAGACACTCTTGTACCAAATCTCTCGTCTGGAGTTGCGGGATAAAATTATTAGACAATTTGTTTAACACAGAGGTGATACTGCAGTACTTCTGGCACTGTGTTGATCGTGGCTACCAGGTGTACATGGTGGTGTAAGTGTAATTTCTCTTATACACCACTCGTGTGGGTGTGGTAGTGACATGGTATGAGATTTATACTGCGTGGTGTGTACATCCTTCATGTCTTAATAACAAGCTTTAACAAACCATTTAGTTTGTTGGGTCAGTGATTCCCAGATATTCATCCACATCCTTAGCATTGTCTAGTGTTAATAATTTCTTATCATTAAGGAGACCAAGGAAGCTTAAGCCGTTTTCGTCGATATTGACTTTGTAGTCGACCTCATCTGGGCTGAAACATTTAGACTGGTCGACGGTGCTGAGGCGAGAGATGTCTATTTCGAAATCCTCCTCCAGCATTTTTTCCACCTGTGGCATCAAGAACGAGAAACATTGTTAGAGAGACTGTTGGCACGGTTCAGCGAAGACAAGTTACCACACCATTTTACTACAAGCATTCATACTGTTTACGAGTTGTAGTGAAGGTATACCAGTCATTGATAAAAGGAAATTAATCCTGGAACAGTCGTTTAAGCTTTAATGAGCAACTGGCGTTTTTGCTGGTATAACTTAATGGAAATTAATTCGTATACAGTATAGTAAAATAAATTCTGTTTCATTTAAGATGTCTTACCACCATAAGATATCGACATTGTACTAAATGTAGGTTAGAGAAGGTTATGGTAGGTTAGGTTTTTTGTGAAACTATTCTATATGAGACTTATGATGATCTAAATGATGTGTATGAACAGTTAAGAGTTTACGAGTAAAAAAATACATGGAAGTTATCGGTATATATAAACGTACTTTGTCTATAATCTCTTGGCTGAGTTTATCCGTGCGGCTGAGTATGGTGACTGAGATCCGCTTGAAGATTTTCCACGACTGGCACTCGATGTCAACGGCGTAGTTGTCGTAGTCTGTGTCCACCACCACGAAGTAAGTCGATATCATATGCTTCAACAAGTCTGTGGTGGGTGGTAAGGGAGATACTTATTATACAGTGTTGAACAATAATACACTAAGTATAAAACCATTACCTTGTTGTGGGAATTTTGATACAACTATAAACTCTACCTTGTTGTGGGTCTAGATAATGCTATACACTGATATTATTAACTTGCGGATGGTCTTTCTGTAGCAATGTGGACCAACAATCTTAATAGGTAAGTTACTATAAATTGCACCACCCACCTGTTCGTGACACCTGAGGGTTCAATAGCCATCGTGCTCACTGAGTAGTAACTAACTGATCAACTTAGAAGACCGACCCCGTGGTGGAGTGACCATTTGAATTATCATCTGTTCTGGAAGATGTTTTTTTTTATTGAGAAAACAAAATATTGATTTTTTTTGTTTCTATCAGTTGACTAGCCGGTTGGGCGGTTCGTTTGTTTTCTGTTACAACCTTTATTGTCCAGCGTTAGTACAGGAGACCGGTGTACCCTGAGAAACCTGCCCGTGCGTGTACCACCAAGAGTTATTTCTTCAACTTCTTTTGGAAAAATACATTAAAAAGATTAAATAACAATAATATTGTCCAGGAATATAAAATTTCCCTAAACGCGCGTACACACACACACACACTCTTTAACATTACTCACTGCCGTCCCAGCTGAGTTTCATCTTGGCCGGGGTTTTGGCGTCCATGGTGAAGGTTCCCTCGTTGGTCACGGTGGCGCGGAAGGGAAGGATGTCAGATAAGATGGGCGTGCTGATTTCGTGTACCTTGAAGATGTCGTCCCCCTGCCAGTTAAAGATGGTGCTGAAACACCTGCTTGTCGTGACCGTCTTCTTTATCACGTACCAGGTGCCGTTGAACTGTTGGGTGTAGACGCAATACAATATTAACACAAAAGCTCATTCTTAACCTTATGAGAAATTTGTTGAACAGAATACTTTAGATGACATGTACTAAAATAACCAAATAAGCAAAGGCTCTTCCTGCAAGAGAATACGTCTTATCTTCCTTGCATATTGATGTCTTTGGTGAATGAAAAGTGTAAATTGCAAACTTTGTGTCTAAGAATTCTGTGATTTTCGAAGAGAATATCACATACGAATTAACCATTCCAGATTGACAAAAATAAAATGATTTTTTAAGTTATATGGTTGTGTGTGTTTTCGCCGAAATAGTAATGCCAGTAATTGTTCATGTAAACTACAAAGTTATCGAAGAAACTGGACAGAACTAGGAGGTATAATTTATAATTGAAAAGTGATAAAACTGATTTCTGAAACTACCTGTAGAAGAAATGAGATGTCCACATTTAGTGATATATATATATATATATATATATATATATATATATATATATATATATATATATATATATATATATATATATATATATATATATATATATATATATATATATATATATCATGTAGATCCACGATGAAAACGTGGATAAGATAAATCTTGATAAAATCACACGGGAAAAGGGAAACAACGGAGCACCTTAGCTTTTGTCTTTATTCAAGACATCTTCGGAGGCAACAGGACTACATGGACAGAGAGAGGCTTAAATATACAGGGTGACCTTAAAAACATGAGGTCAGGTCATAATGCTGTCATCCACTAATCCCCACACCAACACGCGTAGAGGAGCTTAAGAAAGCTCCTCTTCGAATTCACTCATTAATACAACATCTTCAATGTATTGTAACCTGGAAACTATGCAGACTCTGACATTTTACCATAGAGACAATGTGGTTTAGAATTATTCAAGGATTTCATCCTCCAATTTAATGTACTATTTGTTGAATCACCCTTTATATATATTATACCTCCGCGTGCTACATGAACTGTTTAAGAGGTTTATAGGTGGTACGATACCTCTTCCGTATAAATTTAATTATTATTAAAGTTGTTATGAGACCAAAAATCACTGTTGTGAGAACAGTGTGAACCTTTAAGGTAAACCCTGAATAAAATACCAAAAATATCTGAACCCAGATAAAATTTAGTTTAGGGATCACCTCAAAGGTTCGTCGTTGACCTGACACTAATGACGGCTGGTCATGCACATAAACTCACTCATGGCACTGTTCACTGCCAGAATAACCCCTTCAAGTTAATTGCTAAAAACTATGCACAGTATGGACATAAACACGTGAGTCTTACCCTGTCTGGGCTGAAATTAGGGAAGGGTTTGACTTCACGACAGTTGCCCCACAACATCTGGTGGGCGGCGGCCATCCCCAGCAGCGTCACCATCACCACTGTCCTCAGTGTCATCACCATCCTCACTACTGCTCTTGACACGGCACGTCTTCACTGGTTACCTGAAATGAACCAAAAAAAGAAAACGGGACTGTTGAATATACAATTACATTTCAGGAAATTACCGGCAATTTTTAAAAAAGGTTGGTGCAACGACAAAAGCCATTGGGGAAAATCCTACCAGATATATTCACACTTGGGTAGAATCCCATAGAGTGACAAAGAGAAGAAAAACTCATCTATTCCAGGTCTCTTTTCATAAGTTCGAATAGCGTGTGAGATTTTACAGACCTTTACATCACCTTCTTTCTTACAGGATCTGTTGTTTTTGTCATTGTTATAATTATGATATAGGTAGGGGAGGGGGGGTTATAGTGTTACTCGTCTAGCCGTCTTTACACCTTATGAAATGTTATATTTATGTGTTGTGTTGTGTTAAACAATTCTGAAAAGTCTTGATTAGGCATACAATTTTTTCGAGGAATTCATACCGTGAATATGAAGATTGATGAGCTAATTAACTTTTTTCTTGGTGAGTTTACTAGAGTTCGAGTTCCTGTGTGACTTACAAATATCATTGCTATTTTTCACGTGTTTCAGTCGCTTTTACTCTTTTCTGTGCTTATATATGTATATATCTATCTATCCAAGGTTTGAACATTGTGTGTCTGTCACCAGTAATGACTGTTGAGGGATGCTTCTCTTATACATGTAGTCAGAGAATAATATCATAAAAATGTAGCTTTCTCGTGTGGACACTTAAGTCTAGCGGCATGAATTTTGTTTCATTTATATATACAAGATATATGACTGCTTTTTGGCCAGCTCCCTACTGGGTCTATCTTAATCTGTCTGTAGTCTTATGTTTGAGCAACTATGAAATATACTCCATTGAGAGAGATGACTCACCTGCTCACGCGGAAGGTTCAGCGCTGACTGACTCATGGACGGCCGCTGGGGTTTATATACCAGGCAGACGAAGGAAGCCGGACACGCCTAGTGGTTGTTATGTAGTTCTACGAAGTTGCACGTCATCTTCATGCTCCCGGGCCCTCATGTGCTCAGCGTATCTTGCTTATAGAAGAAAATATGATGGCGTTGGCTACAGGATCTGCACCTCAACTTCCGCTATTCCCCTGATCTCGCGTGACTGATTTGCTCATTCCAGACTTTCTTCGTCGTCTTCCCCCCTCCTCCTCTCCTCGCACCACGGGACAACACCACCTCAGCCTCATCTCTCATCCCACTGCTTTTATATATCACTTCTGCTCTTGTTATAATATCTCCGGTACTTCACCAATGCTTCAGTGACCACCAATATCCTCCTTCCTTATAGCTCACGTCTCTGCCCCATTCATTAACATAATCAGTCTTTTATTATTCCTTAGTAGTAAAACGACCGATCATCTCAGGAAGGAATACTTTAAGACATACTGTACATGTATGTATATCAAGGTTGTTTTTATCGGAGTATATTTGTTATACTCAATATGCTATTAACCTCACCGTTCACTAAGTCTGAGTTCCAACACAAGATAATAACTTTTGTTTTATTGTAATGGTTTTGCGAGATACTTCTGGTATTGTCAGCGCGTTCTTTTTATAAAGACTTAAGCGCATCACCAACGAAGAGTCTTACTCACTTTATGCACAAACAAGAGTTTTTAGGAAAAATGAAGACAACAGTATATTTTAATAGGTAAAACACCTGTTGTATGATGTGCACTACTGATGTTGTTAAGCCAATTTGGGCATGACTTAGCTTTTTCTATAGTATGTGTATGATTGTGTGCTATATGTGTATTTAGGAGGTATGTACACGCTGCTCAAAATTTAAATTGTTCTAAAAATACCAATTGTTTATGAAGCTTTATGAGTGAAAATGTTAGGTTACCGGTATGTTGTGTTGTGGGTGGTGTTAGGGTTTTAATCATGAGGTGAAATAAGTTGTGTTGTTGAAGTTCACTTATAGTTGAATACACAATACATTATGCTCGTTACTCTACCAAGTTTCAAGAGAACCTTTCCTTCCCTTTAAGTGTTTTCATGTTTTTCAAGAATAATGACTCACTTGTGTTGTACCATCAGTATCCAGTGAATTAGTTCGGTATCTTTTTCGTAAGGTTAATTGGATCACCTGAAGATTAGCCCTTCAGCCTGTATCACTTGATCATTAAACACCCTAATGCTACCCGGATGGTTAGGTTAGGTTAGTGTGAGGGTGCTTAGGTTAGGTTAGTGTGAGGGTGCTTAGGTTAGGTTAGTGTGAGGGTGCTTAGGTTAGGTTAGTGTGAGGGTGGTCAGGTTAGGTTAGTGTGAGGGTGGTCAGGTTAGGTTAGTGTGAGGGTGGCTATTCCTCAGGTAAGAGAAACAATAGAGACCCTGCAATTGTGGGTAAATGAGGCAGAAAGTCAGATCAACAACCTGGGACTTGGTCACAATTTTCGTGATGCCATATGGCAGCAGGGTCGACCATTAGACAACACATTATGCTTCCAATATCTTCCCAGGCAGTAGTACCTCCCTGTATGATAGCTGCCTACTTCCTACTACCTTAGTTAATAAAGTTACTGATGGGTGTTTGAAAGCCGAAACAATTAATATATATACAGGATGACTCAACAGCTATACTTATACAAATAATTATTCGTTCCTCTTCACATTATACCATGAATTATACTTTGGCTATTCCTTAATTTTTTTCTTCTATTTTTGTATTTATCGTTAGTGTAAATTTCTCTTTTATATGCTAATTTATTTACCTTCAAGTATTTATATAGGCTTTGTAGTTCTATATAAACAGTTGTTAATGATAAGAATAATACCTGATAGATAAAACTGATGACAGAAAAGAACCAGTTTATAGTGCTGGCTGACGGGCTGTTAAGGGCAGTGTGGACACAGCATTCTGAACAGTAACCATTCTGTGTAGTCGGTACTGCTCTCTCTCGCCTCTCATTTCCCCATCCGTAATGTTAGGTAATAATTTTGCAGCTGGGTCGATTGGGGGCGCTCACTCATTCTCTTATATACAGTGGGATTCGAATCTGTGACTACTAAGTCTTACGTGCTTTAGAAGTCACTGGTTTGTCGTAGGCTTTACATCAACCGTAATTTAGTAGAATAAGATAATCCATTTGTAACTTGAATGGGATAAACGAAATTAAAATGAAGGGGGAAGAGGAAGAGAAACAGAGAGGAAGAGAAACAGAGAGGAAGAGAAACAGGAACTTTTCCAATTATCTTGTTGAGAAGAATTAACATCACTCATTCCATACTCTTTTTTTTACTTTACTAACAATTCATTCAGAACTTCCCCTTCATGGTGACATTTCATTCATACGTATCAGTGAATGTAAACCATTCTCTTACCTGCACACACACACACACACACACACACACACACACACACACACACACTGCCGAATCAGTGGTGGGTACATGTGTCCTTGGCTGCAGTGCATGGCTGTGTGACCTCCACTAGTGAGTCAGAGGACACCGTGGAAGGAGCACTACCATCACCATTATTGTTGGCTACAGAGTCCATGAAATGAGTGTACTGTAGGTGACTGAAGGATTTATTTGTATGTTGTAACACGAAAAGCTTTGTGTGTGTACGCATGATAAAACTTGCTTCTGATAAAAAATTGAATGAGAAATATTGCATCTATAATAATAGTAATTGTTGTCTCTCGTGTTGAAGGATGGCCGGCCCGAGTAGACCGGACAACTCGCCAACTGCACCATTACCCCGGAACACCATCCGCAAGTGGCATAAAGAAACTTGTTCACAGTTTTTCTAGACCTAGGTTTCACCCTGTCCGGGGATCGAACCCGTGTCTAATAATAATAATAATAATAATAATAATAATAATAATAATAATTAACGGTTTATTGAAAGAGCATGGCAGCCGGAAGGCTGAAAATATACTGTTACCTAATTGGAGAATGGGTCTCTTGATTTACAAATAATATACAAGTAACACAAGTGATACAAATATGATATATAATAACTAGGTGGGGAGAAGCTCAAACTACAGGGCATTTCAACATAGTGACAATTGCAAAAAGTAAGATTGACTGGGAGTGAATACACTGGTTGATTACAAGTTATTGATAATTTTTACAATGGTTGGGACTGTGTGTGTGTACAATATACCCGGGACACCTTAGTCTAGGTTAGTCTTCACCGTCATCAGAGTGATTTTTATTTATTTTTTACTCGACTGCTCAATTGAGTCACGTTTCCGGTAAGGAATTGAGAGATTCACTCTTGGTAGACGGTGCGTAAAATAAGACTTAACATGTCTAGTGTAATAGTCATAAAATCTGGGATTCAGATAAACATTTAAACTTCTGTATATGATGATTAACGGTCCATTATTAACAGTAATAGCAGCTTGCATTTTTTGCCTGGGAGCTACAACCTTCCCTGACGGCGTATGTCACGATGTCAAAACAATCTCTTCGATATTCAAAACAAATATTCGTGAATCGTAGCGGCGACGGAATTTTCTTTGAACATCAACCGGATCCAGGCGGAAGAATGGAGACAATTCTGGGAACTGTAGCGAAGATGAAGACCAATACGAGGAAAATGATGAGCCACCCTCGAGTAATGGGTGACCATCATAGCTCCCAGGATTTATATTATCCGGGTGGGAACTGTGTGGATTACCATCCTGTTCCTCGTCATGAGTCTTTACTTCTCTTTTATTTTATCTTATTTTTATTTTGTTTTATTTTACTCTCTCTCTATTTGCTATCGTTTATATACCTTCTCTGTGCGTCTAACCTATACATTATGTGTGTCTGGTGTGTATCAGTTGTCTAAGTGATTAAGTGATTCATACATACAAACACACACTCACACATACACACACATATATATATATATATATATATATATATATATATATATATATATATATATATATATATATATATATATATATATATATATATATATATATATATGTATATGTATATATTGTGTGTGTGTGTGTGTGTGTGTGACTAATGTAATATCATATAGGTATGGTGCTCAAAAGTTCTATAAGGTCCAGGTGGTACAGTAGGTTACAAAGTCCACACTGAGATAGTGCCAAGAGTCATTGTAACGACGAGTCATTTGTACTCTAACATCCACAGTTTTAATTTCATGTTTAAAAAATTTGGAAACATGGTCGACTTAGGTTTAGAATAAGTACTGTACAATTTTGGTCAACATCGGATAAAACTCAAGTTCACAGGATATCCGTTTATTATAAGTCTCATAGTTGGGCAGCCTCAACCTGGCCATGCTCATTTTTGGTCCACATTACACAAAGGTCATCGTTACAGGTCCTCAATGAAAGTCACTCCCGTTTTGGCATTATCAAAGAACAAGTCCGGATTTTTTATTTTGTTCGAAAAAGAAAGAAGAGTAAATTAAAAAAAAGGAGCGGAGGGAGGAAAGGCTTAATAGTTTGGAAATTGAAGAAGTTTAGGAGGCGGCAGTAGTTAACACTGTTAATACTGTGGTATGGTAATACAATATTGTGTATTAGCTAGTGTTGTGGGTAATTTTTAGAGCTGTTTGGATGGTTTGCTGTCCATTTTGGCGGCCTAACCTAACCTAACATATCATATCCTATCCTATCCTATCCTATCCTACTTACGTGTGTTTTGAAGGTCATATTTCATATTCCGCCAACTTGTGCCCTATAAGTTGTTTATAATTAACTATGCCCTACAAGTTGTCTACAGTACCTTCTTCTTTCTTGAACGTTAAAACTGAACCTCTAAGGTGCACAGACTTTTTTTTCTGAACTAAATGATTCAGATCTTGGTGATGAACACTTGGCCGGGTCTGGGGATTAAAAGTAGTAATTCCTCTACTTAGTCTCGCTCTTTTCTTTTTGTATAATATGGACACGAAGTAGTACCTTAAGCTGTGTATTCTTATATTACTCTATTAATTATGTATAGTACAGTATTACAGAACATGTATTAATCCTATGTAATGTTTCCATTTATTATGCACCATGTTATGTATATGTATTATCATATTTACATATTATGTATTCAGCTTGTGAACGTTGGCATCGGGAATGGGACAACTGGCCGCCGCCATCTGGCCGCAGCCCAACTGGCCGCGGGAAACTCGCCGCGGCCGACTGGCCGCCGCGGACTGGGGGTAAACTGCAAACGCCTATTTTTGCGCTCTCAAGGTTAGGTTAGGTTAGGTTAGGTTAGGTTGTCAACAAAAAGTTCCATATGGCGGCCAGTCGGCCGCGGCGAGTTTCCCGCGGCCAGTTGGGCTGCGGCCAGATGGCGGCGGCCAGTTGTCCTAGACCCGTTGGCATCTGTGCATGCCAGTGCGGAGTGATACAGGGAGTTGAGATCGCTAGTCCTTATGGCGTGGAGGCCACTGTTTATTTGTTCCTCTGTATTTGTCTCCCGTACGAGAATAAGAACCTATTTTCAAGATAACAAGTGTTTGCGTATACCCTCAGTAGTGTAGAACATTTCGTGGGTATCAAAGACAGACATAGACTTTTCAAGTACTTTTATTTTATTTTATGTTATTTTGAATGTTAATGAAGCATTTCCCGAGTTTCAGTTACTGGGTTTCTTCCTCAGCTGATAGCCTGTAAGCCAAGGGTAGTATAGAGCATTATTTAGCAACTCTACCACAAGAGTTTTTCGATCTAAAGTCTACTAGACAATGTGAGAGACATGTTCTTATTAATGAGATGAATTACATATTATTATCATCATCAACATCAACCATGCACTTGCTGTAAACTTTTTATACCTGTCTTTCACCAGCAGACGGTAGACTACAACTCCTAAATCAGGTGCAACAAATTATTAGCTAGACAGTACTGAAGTACGTGTGATTAACGGCAGCAGTGGGGCGATAACGAAAAATGGCAACAATCGCTTTACGTGTGATTAACGGCAGCAGTGGGGCGATAACGAAAAATGGCAACAATCGCTTTACGTGTGATTAACGGCAGCAGTGGGGCGATAACGAAAAATAGCAACAATCGCTTTACGTGTGATTAACGGCAGCAGTAGGGCGATAACGAAAAATGGCAACAATCGCCTTACGTGTGATTAACGGCAGCAGTAGGGCGATAACGAAAAATGGTATCATTTAGTGGTATGTCTATCAGAAAATCGTTATAGTTGCATTTCATTTTTACGAACTAGATTTTCAACCTGAATGCATCATTGCGAAGCTGCCAAGTGAAATGGATAATTTGCTAATCCCCCTCCACAATCATAGTCCATGTAAGGGTGTATCCTTGAAGGACTCAGCATCCCGCAGGATTTTGTTCTCCAACCTGAATATGCCAAGGTCAACGTGACGGGAAATACGCCTATTATTAGTTGTCCTTGAGCGAATGTGTGGTGGTGTTAGGGCACTGTAGCCAAGATTCCTGACAGGGGCTCACGATGTTACAGTGGTTGGTCAGTCACTATTGAAGGTCAGGACAACACACACGACGGCAGGTTCATCTGATTGTCGAGTCCACAGTTGGTGTTCAACATGTTACCTGCCGTGTGGTTGTCGTGGTAGCCGTAGATGGGTCTCTGTACTTGCGAATGGACAGATTTTAGGAAATTCGAATAAATGAAGTGTTAACTAAACCCGAAGAATCCTTTAAGGGAAAGTGTGAGGGTAAATAAAGAAGCCGAAACTTCTTCACTTCTTGTTTGTCTGAGTCACTCTCCCGTCCTCTGACTGATGTGTACTTGAGCTCTTTTATGCACAAATGCGTCTATGTGTATTGAACATTTAGTGCACAGTGAAAGTGAAAAGTGCAGGAGGATGTGTTAGTAGGAGTCGAAGGATATTGATGGTACAGTGTGTGAGTGTGAGCTCTCTTTAGTAACAGTAGAGTAGTGACTTAGAGAGAGGATAAAGAAATGATCAGAGAGAGACCTGGAGTGACCTCTCCTGTGTCCCTTGTTGTGACATATTATTTCATGTAATTAATCCTCTCTTGACTGTTTATATTCATTACAAGGAGGCGCCGCAGCTAAAGTCGCCCAGAACAGATGACTACAATGACACAAATTACCATCCAGGTCGATTTATCACCTCAACCGCGCTGAAGGCACAACCTCTTCCTGTAATGCCAAAATACCTGCAGTTATCACCATAAAACAAGGAAGAGAAAAACATGAACACGAGAAACTCGAGGAACTGTTGAAATGCATGAAGAATTTTACTAGAAAATCGTACACAATACATAATACATCAGTCTGGACAGTATCAATGTTATCTGTTTTAGACCTTCTCTTGTCGCTGGGTGGAGACAGACTCGCCAAACGAAAGGTAGTAATAATTAAACTGTATAAAAGAAATTCCTGGAAAATAATTAGTATAGCGTAAGGCCCTGTAGGCCAAGAGGAACGCGAAAGCACCACGCACGGAAGAATGACAAGCAAGGGTCGTGGACCATGACGCACACTTTGTCGCAGTTTCCGTTCTTCCGCTGCACTGACTCACGATGACACTCACGGTCTTATAAACTCGATAGATAGATAGATAGATAGATAATTAGATAGATAGATAGATACTAAAATCGTCAAGTAGTTCACCTTGGTTTAGCATGGTACACCTAGACAACGTAGGTAGATAAACAGCAGTAGACAGATAGTTGATTCAGCCAAGGGTGGGTGAATAAACCATGACGTATTATATAAACATTTGGTCACAGCCGGATATGGTCCCTAGAACAACTCCCACTCCTGTTATCTCTTTCCGCCTTTGATTACCCCCTACCTCCTCCCCCTCCCCCTCCCCCTCCTCCCTCACTCCCACCAGCGTCAACGTAATAACAGGGATTGCTCGTAGAACGCCGACGCATGTACGTCATATTAATCTTCGGGAATGATCGTGTGTGACGCTGAGTGTGAGTGTGTGGGCTGGGAGGAAGGAAGACTCGTACTGCCTTAGGTTAGTCTATGTTATTGTTTGTGTTGACTAGTGTACGGGTTTCCTTGTTGTGATGATGATGATGATGATGATAATGAATTAATTGGTGATCATTGTTGTCTGTGTTGATGTTGTTCTTTGTTACCAGGTTAATGTTATCATTATTCTTTCATCGGTGTTCCTTGTTACTGTGGTTCCGTGTTCCTTGATAATATTGATGAGTTAGTACTTATTTTTATCTTGGGTTGGTCTTGGCTGTGTGAGTGTTATGTAACTGCGGTTTACTATTGTCGGGTGTGTTGATTTCGGAACCTCCGCTGAACTTGCTCTAGTCACTCGGTCTGCCAGGAAGTGAACCCGCCCTGTGCCTCTCATTCCATTATTTTTTTCTTCAGGTAAACATAAATTTCTAACCTAGTCGGTCTGTTCTACTTCAAAATAATATGTTTGCGGTTAATTGATTGTGGGTAAAAGTTGTCGGATTAAAAAAATATATACAGATTTAATTTACAAAATACTGAATAATCATCCCATACAGAACAGGATAAACTTTTTTACAGCTGGATCACATCAGCAGTGTACCATTTTTGTTGGAACTAATTAACACAACCGTTAAATCTGTCTGTTCTGCTGGTAATGTTAGGTTAATACTGTATTACTATTATTTGTATTGTTACTACATACATGATTGGACGACAGTAGACAGCCAAAGCAGCTACTTTACAGTCACCTACCGAATAGTAAACGTAACGCTGGCGGGCAACTGAAAAGGTATAAGGATAGTCTTAAGACAAACCTGAAAAAGTGCCAAAGCGAACCCCCTCACCTGGGAGACGATTACTTCACACCGTAACGCTTGGAAGAGCACCACACGAGAAGATGACAATATTTTCGAGTTAGCCCGACTGCAAACCGAGGCAGACAAGCGCCAACGCCGGAAAGACACTGAGGGCTTCCGTCGTCTAGAACAAGCGGCACGTCGCAGTGTTTGAAGCGCGGCACCACTGTAGAATCAGCTGGTGGCGGAATGGCGGAGTCGACGCCCTACGCCAACAGCAAGAATTCGTTCTATCTTGGCCGTGCTGGCTAGGTTAGGTTAGGTTAGGTTATTATTTGTTTGTATTAGTATCTATTACGTTAGGATATGCAATATTAAGCCAAGCATGAATGATCGTCTCTTATTCTCTCTTTCTTACGGAGTGGTGCCGCGCTACAAACACTGTGACCATGCCGCTTGTTCTAGATGACGGAAACCCTCAGGAAAAAAAAAATTCGCGTCCCGCACTAGCCCTCCACATGTACAACATCTGTGAGCGACTGCCGGTCCCGTATCGGCCTCTTTACTCACCTCAAAACTCAACAAACCTAGGTGACATCCTTAATAACTTATATCATTGTATCATAGTTGGATGATCGTCATACTCAATTTCGAGTGACAGCAAAGTAGTAGTAGCACAAACACCATCACAGATTCACCCTCTTAGTAAACACTTTGAAAAAAATCAAGACTCGGTGCAGGACAGCTCTCACGTGAACTATTTACAGCAACAATGCACCTGTCAGTGTTGTTGGCAGGACCTTACAATGGTGAGCGCCACAGAGGAAGTCCAAGTACACTTCAGCTAGGGGTGTCACACTCGGCCCGTCTGCTCGACACTAATGTTGATTAATTCGCTAAACTGTGCAAATGTAGTCGACTTGTGATGCAGTTAACCTCATGATGAAATTTGATCTTTAACCAGTGTTTTTCTTTAACTTTACAACTGAGGAGTAATGCCTTGAATTAACAGGTGCTAGATAAGAGACTGGTTGTGTAGCTTCTGCGCACACTTGACTCGTGAGTTAGATTTGCTTGCACGAGAGTAAAAAATGTGTTGTGGTATATGTGCTCAAACCTGGTGGATATTGAGGTCTCTTTAAGGAAATGATTCTGAGTCTAACCACTTTGTTTTAGTGACGTAAAGATGAGCCTATTACTGTTTCTAAGTATACGAGTTTGAGGATCACGTGAAAATTGGGCACCCCAGCTTTTTTCTACTTGAGATTAACCATGTTAGCGCTAACCTAATCTACCCTAACCTAACATAATCCTCAGGTAGCGTTCTTGTGTCTAATCATCAGGTGAAATAAACTGGGATGCCTAATATTCATGTGATACGATGGAATTTTAATGAATTGACCATCGTATCTAAAAATAAAAGAAACGTTTATATTCACCTTAAATTCAACAGAAAAATTCCTAATATTAACAGCGTATGGCAAAGTCAACAGATAAACTTTGAAAACTATTATTCGAAATCAAATCGATGAAGCGCACTGTAGACTGCTTCTAATCTAAAGGATACACCAACTTAATATCAGTGGCGACTAGACTATTCTTTCAATATACTTGTAAAATAAAAAAAAACATGTCGCGATAATTACTGAAACCGTCAATAAAGGCAGATGCAAACCCTCTATAATTAACCCTGATGGTGGTTAGGCCCACAGGCTTTTTGGGTGTATAACGTGAAAATAATCCTTACTATATAAATTTATCTGCGAGAGCATTATTTTGAAAAGGAAGAAGCAATTTTCAGCATCATTCTGGTCTCGGGCTACCGTTTGCACCTCAGAGGGTTCGGAATCACGAGTCAATACTCTCTGCGTTCACATCTCACGGAGCCGGTGTATTGACGAAGCCAGGGATACGATTAGTGACGTCACCTCCAGGGAGCTCTTTGATTGGCTTATGTAAAACTTCCACCTACTCGGGATGACGTAACCTTCGAGGAGCTTAGTCATTGGCTGATTGGCCGGCTACAGAGCTTAATCAGCAACACTTCTGAAAATTGCTTTCTAGAATCTCTTATATAAATGCATACTGTGCAATACTTACCAGTGTATATGTGCAATTATATGCATGTGAGCAAGTATGTATGAGTATGTGCGTGTGTATGTTTGTGCCCTTGTTCCTTATTATCATTATATTGTTTATTAATTGTCTTGTACTAATATCCGCTGTGTTAACTGATGATGAATTGATAACACTGATACTCGCCAAGTTTGCTCGTTGATCATGGAAGTAAAAACAATGGCTAAAAGGCACACACGTTTTCTTTGATCAACTCATACAGAAAACCGAAGCGACGTATCTGTTTGTATTAGTGACTTAGATAATAAATGAATCTTTTTATGGGGCATGAATTAACAGTCGTAAACTTCTAAAGTTACTTAGATGTTGACTTGTTGATGTGATGATGTATTGCTGCCATTCATCAACTCAAGATATTAAGCGCGTATGGTACAGTAGATTAGTAAATGGGTTAGTTATCAATAATTAATATTATCACACCTATCAACACACAAAATAAGATATTCATGGAAATACGATACATACACTATCAAAACACACTCACACAAAATACGCAGTCAGGCACTAAACTCACTACTGACTCAATACAATGTCACGCAACACACTCAACACACACTCACCCTACACATTCTTAAACAGCACACACTCTCCCTACACATACACATACGTACAGTTCCGTTCAAAAGTTCGTGGTACACTGGCGGTGCCCCAACATCAGTGAGGAGGCCCGTTCAGGTCATATTACTTGTAATATCTGGGTCTGGGTCAGTGCCGGATTTAGACCTGTGGAGGCCCATGGGCAGCCTCTTTGTGGAGGCCCCCCTCATTATAACTACCCAAGAGGGTGGGGTGGCGAGTGAAGCGAGCCTAAACATATGGGAGTTCCGGGGGGCGCTGTAAGCCCCCCGGGAAAATTTTGAAATTTGAACACTTCTTTGGAGAATTTTGAAGCCATGTGCAGTTATATTAAAAATATTAAAAATATACGGTTCATAGGAAAACCAGGTATTCATGAATTTCAAGGAGTAACTAGCCTAATTTCTATCACGCTTCTTGCTGAACATAGTTTTACGTGATGGAATAGATAAACATGAATTTTAAAGAATGAAAATAAAAATAATCCAAATGCATAAACAAATAAATAAAATATTGTAATATGTGAAGGCCCCCAGATTGTGGAGGCCCCTGGGCAGCTGCCCACTTTGCCCACTCCTGAACCCGGCCCTGGGATGGGTGACATTACATGGGCTGGGTGACATGTTCATCATTGAGGGTCGCTTTACTGAGGCCAAATACATCCAACTGCTGGAGGAACGCTTCTTGCCATCTCTACGGGCAAGGAATTTTCCTTCCCCAGTTGGACCTGTCCCATTTATTAACGACAGGTATCCGATCCACACTGCCCGTGTCGTTCGTCACTGGATTCAAGAACAAGACACCCATCAGCTCTTGGAATGACCCAGCAAAGGAGCGGGCATGAATGTCATTGAACACATTTGGGCACAAATAGTGAACACCTGGGAACCAGCAAACGAGAGGACCAGCCATCAACTCCTGGACCATGTCCACGCCCAGTTGGAAATCATACAAAGCACACACACACTCTCACACACACACACACACACACACATATCAAAACACACACTCAGACAAAACACATACTCAACAATACACACACTCAAACAAAACACACTCACACAAAACACACTCACTCAAACAAAACACACTCACACAAAACACACTCACACAAAGCACATACACTCATACAAAACACACACACTCACACAAAGCACACACACACACATTCACACAAAGCACACACACATTCACACAAAACACGCACTCATACAAAGCACATACATTCACACAAAACACACACACTTACACAAAACATGCACTCACACTCACACAAAGCACACACACTCACACAAAACACACACTCACACAAAGCACACACTTGCACACAAAACACACACATCCACACAAAACACACACACTCACGCAAAAAACACTCACTCATCTAAAACATAATATAAAATTACTCATTCCAACTATAGACACCCTACTGAGATCACACACTTTCACACAAAACGCACTCTGATACTCGAACATCCCGTACCAAAGGCTTACGCACTCTAACCACGCACGCATCCACGGCTCATTATCCCCATCACAGGCGCCATCGTGGAGTGTGACATTGCTGAGTGACTGTGCGATGAGTTACGTGAACTGTATGATTTTATGAGTTACAAGAACCTGCCAGGGAACGTTTGAGTGAGGCGAGTGACCATTACTAACAGCTTTATTAAGAGGGTGTACTGTAGTGTTGGTGGTGGTGGTAATGGTGGTGGTGCTGAAGGTGGTGGTAGTGTTGATGGTGATGTTGGTGAAAGATAGTGTGCTAAGAGATAAGTATAGAACGGATCACTTGAATAATCACCCCCCAGCTAATTTCACTTGAAGATAAAACATCCCAACTTAATTTTATATAACCTAACCTAACCAACCAACCAAAAATACGTAATGAAGCAACATGTTATTATGATAAGCGACTCTGGGGAAAAATCATTGTGCGTGTATAATGATTCCTAGTAAATGTTCTTATTCAACCTGATGTGGTTCAAAATATCTGGAGATGATTACAGCTTTTTCCTTCTCCACTCATTACTTTTGAATTTTTGACATAATTACCAAATTAATGCCTTCACAGTACACTTATCAGTAACATAAGTGGTGTCCATACCCAACGAGGCTTATCTCTCTTACTTTTTGACACAGTACTGTAGATAACCAACGCATTTTTAAACCTAAAATTTTTATAAGAAGACCATTAGTTTATACTACGCAGTTGTGTTATTGTAAGCTCAGGGTGCGCCCTAAGAAACGCCTGATTTCGCGCCTTTACCACAACCTTAATTTTTAACATAGAGTTTATTGTTTTTCAGGTGTTTTGTGATGTATGATATGATATTTGTTCTCAGCAAGTTTCGTTGAGATATGTAAACTATGAAGCTAACTGTGTAGCAGAAAGCAACACTCGTAACTTGGTACCACAAGACGAAATTCTGCATCAAATATGGTTTGACAAATGGGAGAGACCTTCCTTGTGATAAAGTCATACGGAGATTGTTGGAAAATTTTGATTGTAAAGGGACAGTTTCAGGCTTCCATGAAACAGGAGGTGGCCAACGTGCAAACGACACCTTGAACGTGCAAGAAAGGTTGTGTCCAACTTTGGTGTGCGTGTCAAGGCCTGCATGAACCGAAATGGTGCACACATCGATAATGTCAACTACAAAAAAAAAAAAATTGCAGTGAATGATTATCAAAATGTCAAGATGTCCTTTTTGAGTTTCCCATTTGATATTTTAATTGAGTTATGTAATTACTTCACAATAAAGTCACGAAATCAGGCCATTATTTTGGTGCACCCTGTTCGACAAGTGCATCCTGAGTATTTGATATTACTACTTACAACTTATCTTTATAAAATTTCTGAGTGTATGTATTATAATTACTCAATATTGTAAATAGCACACAGCCTTGTCTAACTCTCTGTCCAGCCTTAGACCAATACAAGGAGTGAGTTAGTGACCCAGTTGGCTAAGAATCAGTGCCGGATTAACCATGAGGCACTTGAAGCACTGGCCTCAGGCCCCCCGACTCTAAGGGGCCCCCAAATCCAAACACACTCGAAGTTGAAGCATATAAAACATGAACTTCGTTCAACGATGTCCTAGCAACGTCTCAATTGTCTGTCTCTTATGAACATTAAATGTGTTATTTTGCAGAAGCTTAATATTGATGAAATCATTGATAAATTTGGGTATATTTTGTTCTTGTTATTTATATATACCTTGAGGGTAGGGGGCCCCAAGTTGATCTGTGCCTCAGGCCCCTATTAAGCTTAATCCGGCCCTGCTAAGAATCATCCATGACGCTCCATTATCCCCAGCGTGTATCATCCTCGTGGCCACACCATGCTTGGCCATATATAATATCCGTGGCCACACCTTCCGCATATTATTGATGTGGCCACTCCGTCCTGAACCTCGCATCAATCACGTTATCCTGTCCCCGTTGATTGTGTTCTAGGTGCTTCAGCTGCCAAAGTTATTAATAGACTACTGTATCTCACCTAACATTTTCACAGCAGGGACGCCACTTTTAATATTTTATTTGCCTAATACCAGACCATTTTATTCATCTCAGAGGGGACCCCGTACACAAGTGGTTAAGTGCCGTCGGGTATATCTTTAACAATAAGCTTCTGCAACAAGGAGAAGCCCATCTCAGAGCCGTACACCCTCGGTTACTTTTTCTTCATCACAACCTCTTGGAAACACCCACTGCGGTATACGTCTCTTTGATAGTGTTAGTAATGATCACGCGAGGTACTTACAGTCAACAGTGGTGATAACCTATCTGGGGTGCGTCTGGCTTTTTTGTTTCCATAAACTTTCACAATCCTGGTTTTCCGAGACTGAGTCAGTTATTGTTCTCGGATCCCGGGTTTCATATTGAACCAAAATATGGAATGTTACCTACAATACATTAATTAGGTATGAAACTAAAACAGTTCCCGAGGATTGTATTGAAAAATTACATCCATGTATTATATATAACATTTAAAATTTCAATGTTTAACTTTTACCGTAAGTTTTAAAATTTGCTTTGAAAAATAAGATAGCCTTTAAAGGGAAAAAATCAAATGAAAGAGAAAACCACAAAAGAAACATTATATACGAGTTATCAACTACCAAGTACAATATTAATCTTTGTTATTTTCATATTAACTTTAGAGTAAACAAAGACTATCAGTATTGCAACCATTAAGCCACGTTTGCATCTTAGTTATAAAGAGTTGATCAGAATGAAAATATTAGTTATAAATTTAGGTTCGTCGTTCCGTTACCTCGAACACATCCAACTCTTCTCCGAGGTTTACTCTTGTATTCGTCATTAGTTTTCTTTTTTTGTCAGCGTCGTTGTTTAATTTTGTGTGTGTGTGTGTGTGTGTGTGTGTGTGTGTGTGTGTGTGTGTGTGTGTGTGTGTGTGTGTGTGTGTGTGTGTGTGTGTGTGTGTGTGTGTGTGATGAAGCCTTGTCCTCTGGTACTGACTGAGACTCACACATTAAAAATAATATTCTTCTTCGTAACTTCATTGTTGTCTCTTAATGTTGACGTGAGTATTCCCTCATCGCCTTCCTCATTACTGTACAACTCTCTATAGTTAAATACTTCATAAACCTAAACTACAATTACCTCCTCGTTTCCTTGAGTCTGTTGTAGAGTTTTTATTTTTTTTTCTGTAAATGGCGAATTGTATTCCCTCATTTCATTAAGAATAGCCTTAGATATTGACGTAGATACTGATATTTTCTGATATCAGCTAATAATTACACACAGTAGCGAGTGGGTATAAAGGAAAATCTATTAGAAATAGTATTTTAGGATGTCGAAAGGTACAGACAAACCGACTGAAACTCCTTCCTAGTGACTATGTATGATGCAGTATATGGATCACAGACGATACTGTTGAGATACTGCTGAAAACCCTTCAAGAAAATTGAGATAACTTTATATATTACTGTTTCACAATAGACGTAAGAACAGAAGTATAAACTACAGTCTTTTGTTTTAGGTTCTCTTCTGGGCTAGGACAAAGAGTTACTGTTTGGCCCACATGCAGAGTCTAGTGTCAAACTAAAGATGAAAACACATATTGGACAACAGCATTACAGGTACTACAGTAATTTTCTCTAAGTCTCAGGGTAATAACGTGGTGCTCCAGCATGTAATTTTTATATTTGTTATTTTTGCATTCACTTGTGTGTTTACCTCGGTAGGGATACAGAGGGGTTATTCATCCCCAGCTGCAATAATTCGTATTTATCTTCTGTACAAGTTAGATGCAAAAATTAACTTATATCCTTAAAAATAAAATTGCTTAGTCACGATTCATTACTTTTCATGCACTATAGACCGTAATAACGACTCATGCAATACAATTTAACAGTGGCTTCTCTGGGTCCATCAGAAATATGAAAGCAGTTCTTATTCTTGATGTTTGTTTTTTTAGCCTTCTCTTAGCCTTTTCTGCCACCGTAGGAGTGATGGAGTGACATGTTTGATATAAGTTGTATGACGAGTAAAGGTTCTCCTGACAGCTGTGTTGAGGTCAGCTGCCATCTCATCATTTTAGCACAAGACAATGTTGTATAAAGTGGGCCCTTTCATCTGAATTTCTGATCAGAACGCTAAAAAAAATCTTTAAGAGAATATGGTTCTCTCTGAGGGGATCTTGTAAATATCTCCAATGACTATCGTAACATATAGTTGTCAAGTGTAGACTCAGACATGTTCTATTTGATCAATAATATCTGACTTCACCTGCAAGTTTTGTCTTTTGTCAAACCTTGCTCATGATAAAGAAGTCAGTGGCGATACACAAGGCCTTAGACGTCTGATCCAGCGAGTTTTTATATAAACTTTGTGCCACTCAGGATGGCAGGTTATGTCAAGAGACACCAATTAACTTGACTCCTTAAATACTGTATTAGCGTGTTTAGGCTATAAGTGAAATTGTGCATCTTGTGATCCGTCACAGGAGGAAAGACATGTAATAGTAGCCCTACTGAGCAGCTGCAGGTATCCAGCTGTTAATAGGGTTTGTCCTGCTATGAGTCACCCTGTTTGGACACCTGCTGGTTTCCAGTTAGACTTTTGTTCTTTGGTTGAGGTGAGGATATTATATGAGGAAGAATTTCCTTAGATTATAATTATCTCCCTGAAGTTGTATTGTGTCAACTTGCCTGTAGGGTAACGATGACTTGTACTAACGTTACCAGTGTTCATAATGTGTATATTATGTTTAAGGATTCAATTTAGTTACATATACGAATTGTTAGTGAAGATATTGTTAATTGATAACATCTCTCACATCTTTCACAGGTAGAGTTTAGTTTAAGATTCGACAGTTATCGTGTGGTGTTGTTGAAATGTTTGTGTTAGGTTATTGCTGGTCCCTAATAGTGGGAGGTGGTGGCACTGTTTCCCTTCACTCATTGCTCAAGTATTTCTCGTTCCTTGTTATCGAAGAAGCTGTGACGTCCCGAATAGACACCCGAGTTACTATATTGTGTTTGTCTACAGTAGCTTAGGTTAGGCAGTTGAAAGAGCAACATCCTTCTGAATTCTCTAAACATGATTCTTCCTGCCAGTTATTTCCCTCTTGTAGTTGGTTAACGTGGAACGTTTTGGTCCCAGTGCTGACAAATTTGGACAAGATATAAACAATTGAAACAAATCTGATAAAATTTACACTGTACAAGAGTAAAGTTCCCTTCGCGTCTTAAGTAATGATGTTCGAGTAGAAGTTGTCGAGTTAACAGGAGAGAAGTATCAGCAGTACTGTAGTAATTGTGCTACAAGGAATTTAGCCTTTTGCCTTATCAGCGAATGTAGATCTATATATTCATTTTAAGACAATGAACAATTTGGGAAATTAGCCTCCGTAATTGTTGCACTTTTCTAAAAGTGATTCTTAGACTCACGGAGGAGAAGGAGAATGAATATTTTTGTCTAGTATTTATTTAATAAAACTATTTACATCAGTGACACAGTCACAGTCAAAATATTTGAAAGTACATCAGTGATTCAGTCATAATGAGTGTATGTACACAGTATTGTTATGTATTTTAAGTTTCGTGATTAATGTGCTAATAAAGCTTCACTTCAGTAAAGGTTCACAAAGTGCGAATAGTAATAATAAAGATATGAATATTTGTAGTAGTCTAAACGGTACACTAGTATTAACAACAATGATAGTAGAAGTAATGTTAACAACAGTGCGCATGGTTTAGTAAGCCTTAACATGTAGATTATATTTTGAAGCCGGATTATTTTCTCCCTTGTCAAGTACATAAAAAAATCTTCACCAGAATAATTTTATCAACGATGATTTGTCAGTGTTAGAGGCGCGGCAGCGCCCCGTTGCCATCCGTAGAGGCTGTCCATTGGCAGGTAATAAGTAACGGTTGCAGAAAGATAACTAAGCCACTAGAACTTGGTGGAGTGCATCCAGCCGTGGCGGACGTCCAGTAAGTTTTCCTCAACCATCTCGTCCAGCATCTCGGTGACCTGATCCCGGAAGCTCACTTTAAGAGTGTCATCGGCGTCTGTAGGGAGGATTCTTATCTGTTGGAGGGCCTCGGCCTCAGTGTGCCACACAGAGAGTGACTCAAGGTGGAGGTCCATGAAGGTGGGTGTGTATTTCTCCTGCGTCTCCACTTTCGTTATCTGGGGGAATATTTTGGCTTAGATGAAGAATATATTGTACTGGTTGTTAGTGATCTCTTATACTGCACTGTACTTTATGCGCTGACTTATTAATGCTGTACTTTAATTTAAGTCATATTATTCTCTCTCATGTTGTGTGTGTTCTTGAGATTTCTGGCCAGTTCGCTTTTCGGCTATTTCAGCAGTGTGCCAGTTATACTTAGTTAATCCTCTACTTTATGTAATGTTAATCTTCAACATTATTAATCCTTTGCTTTTCGGAATATTTTACTTTACACGTTCCCACTATATACTATACTATACTATACTATACTATACTATACTATACTATACTATACTATACTATACTATTTAGAAGACAGACTATAACTTAGAAATAAATACATATATACTATGCTATGCTATACTATACTATACTATACTACTGTATACTATACTATACTTTACTATACTATACTATACTATACTACTGTATACTATACTACTGTATACTATACTATACTATACTATACTATACTATACTATACTACTGTATACTGTACTATACTATACTATACTATACTACTGTATACTATACTATACTATATTATACTATACTATACTATACTACTGTATACTATACTATACTATACTATATTATACTATACTATACTACTGTATACTATACTATACTATACTATACTATACTACTGTATACTATACTATACTATACTATACTATACTATACTATACTACTGTATACTATACTATACTATACTATACTACTGTATACTACTTGTATACTATACTATACTATACTATACTATACTATACTATACTACTGTATACTATACTACTGTATACTATATTATACTATACTATACTATACTACTGTATACTATACTATACTATACTATATTATACTACTGTATACTATACTATACTATACTATACTATACTATACTATACTACTGTATACTATATTATACTATACTATACTATACTACTGTATACTATACTATACTATACTATACTATACTACTGTATACTATACTATACTATACTATTTAGAAGACAGACTATAACTTAGACATAAATACATCACTCGCGTGCAGACTTAACTTACCAACCAGGGCTGAGGTTGTCCCTGAAGACCTTGGAAGCTGGTGATGGTCCGGGCGGTGGGCGTGCGGGCGTGTGGGCGGAGGGTGAGAGTTGTGTGGAGGTTAAGGACGCGGGGCAGGGCACGGGAGGAAACGAAGGCCATCTTGCTGTTCTGTATTGGAGTAAGAGGAAACACTCAAGCATATTTCAGTTACATAATTTTTAGTTTAGTGTTAATTGGAAATATGATTTTTTGTTTTCTCGGGCAATAGCCCACCCGGGCACAAGTCACTGACCCACATCGGGGCCTGGGGGTGGCGAAAATGTAGTGGTAGTAATAATAATAACCGCAGGATGGGATAAGTCATAAGGTACTTATTGTTTCGATATACTTTAAAAATATGGTAAAGATTCGAAAAAAGGCGACCTCGGAAAATAATAAGAACACAAGGTTTCCCTGGTGTATTTTGTGGTGTTTCAAGCGAATTTGACCTTCATTTTTGTTGCAAATGGAGATTTCACCCCAAATTACCAACAATATTGGTTGCACAAAGTTGGCAGAGCTTTGAAGTAGAGGGAATTTGTGGGGTAAAAAATGAGGAAACGAAACCTAACCAGAATGACCTGACCTAACTTCTTAACCCCTGGACTTAACTTAATCAACAGATGCTAGAGGATAAAAGTAACACTATTTGTAGGAGGAAGTGATGGTCGTCCTTTACCGATTCTTAACCTTTATAAGAACATAGGAATGGAGGAAACTGTAGCGGGTCTATTAGCTCATACTGGGCAGTCCCGTTTACACCCAACCCCTATTGCTCATATATCCGTCCAACCTATGTTTGAAGTTATCCAGCGTATTCGAGTTAATGATGATGTTTGGTAACTTGTTCCATTCATCCACTACTCTATTTTCAAACCAATGTTTACCTATTTCGCGCCTAAATCTAAATTTATCTAATTTAAAACCATTGTTACGAGTTCGCTCTTGGTTGGAAAGTTTGAGTACCTTTATAATGTCCCATTTGCTTAGCCCTGATTTCCATTTATACGCCTCTATCATATCGCCCCTCATTCTGCGTCTCTCGAGGGAGTGCAAATTAAGATTCTTTAACCTGTCTCTGTACTCAAGGTTCCTAATGCCAGTGATGATGCGTAAAACATTCATATACAATAATATCAACTTTGGTTTATGTTCGTCTTCCACCCATTCCTCTTCCAGTGTTTCTGAATACCCTAATATGTTATTTTTTTTTTAATTACGAATCAATTTTTAAGAGTAATGGTTCTTGTGCAAATATTAAGTTTTTAATAAATTTACCCTCAAACATACACCTACTTTCAGCTGCGCCAAGGTGACTTAACGGTCACCAGAGTGGGTAGGTTAGGTTAGCTTACGTTAGGTTTGGTTGAGCTACTTTCTTTTGATATGAGAATTAATTTTTCTCGTGTATTTTAGTCAAATATGACTTACATTTCTTGTGAAACTGGCTGTTTTGGGGGTTTTGTCGATTTTCTAGAAAAAAAAAGTTTATTTGCACAAGAAATGGTCATTGATCGCTATAAAAACAGCCCAATCCCACCCATTGTGAAAATTATGAACAACTCTCAGTGAACCACTGTGTTCACTCCCAGCCAATCTTATTTTTTTCCACTATTACTATGTTGAAATGCCCTGTAGTATGACCCTATCCGTACCTAGTTATTATATATCATATTGTATCACTATTACTTGTATATTATTAGTCAATCAAGTGATCCATTTCCCAATTACTGTATGTAAGTATATTTTCAGCCTTTTGACTGGCATACTCATTCAATAAACCGTTGATTATTATTATTATTATTATTATTATTATTAGTAGTAGTAGTAGTAGTAGTAGTAGTAGTAGTAGTATATTTGACTAAAACACCCAGATTCCCCAGAAAAACAATTTCCCTTATAAAACCTGGGGAATGGGCGAAAAACGAATAATTAATTCAACTTTAAATCCCCAAAAGAAAATAAGTGCATTATTTTAGTTTCAATCATCCAGGCAATCTTAAAAGGGGTCTGGTCGGCGCCCCCCCCGTTAGGTTGGTTATGTTAGGTTAGGTTACATTAGGTTAGATTGATTAGGTTAGGTTGAATCGGTAAGGTTAGTTTGGATATCTAAATATAGGGATGACCACTGAAACTGAAAATTTTACCCAAATATGAACGTTATTGAGAAAAGCATAAAGTGTACCATAAGGGTTTTAGCTTTCTTTGATACTCACATTTATATTAGACAACGAAGCCAAGTGATGTGTGGTGGTCGCGTCTTGGTGGCGGCTTTGAGGAACTGATGCTCTGACAGTGTGCTAGCCCCTTTTATGCCCGAATCGTTATCAGTGACAGTGGTTGTATAATAAAATTACTTCAGTATTAGATTACTTTTTGATTACATTTTTTTGGGGGTAAAACCTGAAGTCGCTCATTATGAATTGCTAATTTAACGACTTGAAAAACTCAATAAGCATGATTCTGTATTCCAACTTTTAATTTGTTTTTAAAACTTGTTTTTTTATCAGAGATGGCGTATACAAACGTTTGTCCTAATTTATTTTTAATTAAGAAGTGACCAGTTGGAGGGCGTTAGATGAGGTGATCGAAGCAGTGACAACTGGTTCTTCGTTACGTCACATGTTGGAGTCGTCGCTACACACTCGTAGATACTGAAAAGGTCACGGTATCAGTTATGTCTCGCGACCGCTAGTAAACATAGTGAGCGATAAACGAGCTATTTATAAACTGTAACTAAGTTATACCATAATCTAATAAGAACACCCTTGGCTGACATTGAAAGAAGAAAGTCGGAGTTTTCGTCCGTTCATGTAAATTTTTTTGGGGGGTCACCGGGTATACGGAAGATACGGCAGCCGTATGCGGAACGACGATGTTTATTGATACGACTGCGACAACCTAATGAGCACGTGTGGTGGGCAGACTAAACAATGGTAGTTACTAAGATGGCTTTCAATCTGGCTAACGTAACCTAACTTCTGCCATATGACACATTTTTATTTACCAAGTTCCAGGTTGCTGATCTTCCTTATTTACACATACAGTAATTGCAGGGTCTCAATTGTTTCTTTCTTTGACAACACAACATATATACCGTTTCTCACTCTTGACGTGTTTATTTGTTTGTTTTTCCATTTCTGTATTTATTTTTGGTTCAACGCCCCCCCCCCACCTCCCCAGGCCCCGATGTAGGTCGGTTACCTGTGCCTGGGTGGGCTAATCCCCATTAAAAAAACTAATAATAACACGGTCAATCATTACAGCTGCCGTACCTATATCCAATACGTTTGTAATGAGTGGTTTGATTTGTGTCCGTTTGCACCTGTTTGCTTGCGTCAAAATATATTCTTTCCTGTTTTGAGTTGCTGGGAACTGCTGTTTCTTACATAGCAGAACAAAATTTCGCCTGACTTATGGCTGACTTAATTTTTTATCAAGAGTTATGGACCTACAGTATATGAACCGCCCTATTCCAGAGTGTCAGAAAAAAGCATAAGAAAATCCTTTAGTGAGACGTCCATACTTGAGATTCATCTCCCTTGGCAACTGTTGAAACTGGCGTAATAAACTAGTGTTGTTACTTCTCACTTGTCGTAAAATATCTCACATTTTTTGTGGTAAACATCAACACAATAATTATTTTCCTATCTTAAGTCTGAGATTCTGAGTTATCAGACCATATACCTGTACCGCCAATACTGATACGCTGAATACAGAACGGTACTACATTAACACTAATTCAATATAGAATGGCAGTGTTATAACATATTTGGTGCTTGGAAAGAAGCTACTTTTCTTATGGTAAATATAACATTAAATGTATGTCGCTTCATTAATTAAATCTGGTGAAATTAGTGTATTATATATGGATTTTCATCAGCCCGCAATGTACTCCTGGAAACCCGCCAACCTCAGTTTGAGAACAATTAAATATAAAATATTAAGTATAGTAGCCTAAGACAAATAAATGTAACGTCAGCGTCATGGGGGTAAACTGCTATTTATAAAGAGACAGTGATACCACATTTTTAGTCCTAACAGCTATCTGAGATACTCGTTTATCTTAAGTGTCTCAAATGCATGAGACCGGTGCATGTGTCAAGGAAACTGCGCACTGAATGATCAAATACATTATGAGTCAGGTGCATAGTGTATAACTTACCTCTGTATATTTGTTTAGTATTTACTGAAGCTTCAAGCTAGACTGTATCACTTCGTGTATATGAACGAAGTAATATATATATATATATATATATATATATATATATATATATATATATATATATATATATATATATATATATATATATATATATATATATATATGTGTGTGTGTGTGTGTGTATGCTGATAACCACAAGGAAAGAAGAAAACATCATAGAATCTAGTCTTATTAAACATACCGAAGCATTCAACATGAATTTGAGTAACGGCTTGTACAAGCTGGACAATTTTGTAATTAAGAAGATTTGTGACCAGGTGAGAAGGCCGGGTCACTTGACCATCTGACCTGACCACCAACCGTTGTGTGCTATTTAAAGATTAGTAGGGTCATTACCTAATACCTGACCATTGTGGACCTGGTCTCACCCTCCTCTGTATATATACACCTTGATTTGTATTACTCTCTCTAGTCTGTACTCACCCCTGAAGATGTGAATTACACGAAAGCGCTTGGGAACTTCGTGTTTTCTTCTTTCCTTGTGGTTATCAGCATATACCTAGATCACGCGCACCTACAGTTATTTACTTGCATATATGTGTGTGTGTGTGTGAGTGATATTTGAAGTTATTACACACACACACACACACATATATATATATATATATATATATATATATATATATATATATATATATATATATATATATATATATATATATATATATATATATATGTGTGTGTGTGTGAGTGACATTTGAAGTTATTACACACACACACACACACACACACACACATATTTTTGAGGGTCAACTAACTTATTATTCTTTCCAACATCAGAGAAAACGGTTCATTCCTTCTTCTGGGAGATACTTGAGCCAACCCGACACATACCTACTGTGTGCTGCTTCTTGCTCAGCTGACTGGTGGGAAATATATGAACTGTTACAGAGAGTTGAGGGAAAGTAGAGAAAATGTATATTCTCTATTTTTTCACAATAAATATCACAGGGAGAGGTAAGATAAGTGTTTCTGTTAAATCTGCTTACTAAGGCGTCCCCTTAACAAAAAACTGGAGATACTGTAACAAGATTATTTGAAATGAACGAGGTTATATAACAGGAAAAACGCGATGAGGTAGATAGTTCCATGGAGGATTTAACACACTCCTTGAATCAACAGTTAAGGGCACGTACTCTTAGAGGCAGTTCGCACCTCAGAGAACACCACTCATTTGGGTGTTCATACCTATAGCTAGCGGATACCTCCCATCTAGAGGTGTGGTAACGACACACATTCTGGGGTACAAGTTTGAAATGAAATGTTAACGTAAGACTGTAAGGATTTCAAGGCTTTTTTTTTCACTATAATATACGGAGGAGAAATATCTAACCAAGTGCCCTCACAGTGATACCTTTATTCAACCCATGGATTTTACGAGTCTATTCAAGGCGTCATTCAGCTACGTGGGTCTGGCGTCACAGATCACACACAAAAGATTAAAATGGGATCGCGATAAATGAATTTGTTGCGACAAGGTGACGGAATATAATTGACTCGCACTGGATATTAGTCACATATAGTTTGTAGATATCGCCATAGGAAGCGTTAGAATATAAATAACCTATGCAAGAGGGATATAATTTCTTGAGCGTTTCCATCATTTATCCTGGGATTGCTGGTTTAATATATTTTTTAACTCCTGGTCACATAGTTGATACGAGTTAATACATTTATACAACACGCAAGCACTCTAAAGAACACTACTACTATTTTCTACTGTGAGTACAAAACAATATCTGTGGTTCGTATCTTATCTGTGTGACGACAGTTGGGGAACGTGTGAGCACTGTGGTGATGGGGAGAGTTGAGTCATGACATTGTTAAGGATACTCAGAGGTGGAGAATCTAACCAGGCATGATATTTCAAACCAATTTACAAAGATCAAAGATTAGAGACTGAGGTAAAGAATTGGGGAGAGAGAGAGAGAGAGAGGGAGGGAGAGAGAGGGAGGGAGAGAGAGGAGAGAGAGAGAGAGAGAGAGAGGAGAGGAGAGAGAGGGAGGGAGGGAGAGAGAGAGAGAGAGAGTTAATCAAGAGGAGGGATGAAAATTACCGGGAGTGAGAGGAAGGATCAGAAACTAAAATAGACAGAGAATGTGACAGAGACCAATAAAGGAGACAGGGGCTAGGAAAGAAGAGAGAGAGAGAGAGAGACTTGAGATCCAGCCAGACAGTAATAGAGTGACCTTAAGACAGAAACCAGGAAACAGACAGTAGAAACCCAAGGTATACAGGTCCTCCTCGAAGGTAAAGAACACCCAGGGTTTTGTTTTTTGTTTTTTGTTTGTGTCTTTTGTAATCCACTCATTATGTTGGAGTTGTCAAGGAGGTGCTCTATTCTTCCCGTCGTGTAAGACCTGAGAAAAAGGAAGAGCATTAGTCAAGTTCAGTGACTCGGGAGGAGGGAGAATAGGAAAGAGAGGAGGGGGGGAGAGTGGGGGGAGAGAGGAGGTGAGGGAGAGGGGAGAGAGAGGAGGAGGGAGGGAGGATAACTCGAACCTCAACCACGACCAATGACTGACAGGAGATATGTTTGTGTGTCACGTCTTCTACTCCTCCGGATCACCTGAAGATTAACCTCCCCTCGCAGCTCCTCTCACATGATGATTAAACACCTGTATGTTACTTGGGGGATTAGTATATATTAGGTTAGGTTAGGTTAGTTTGGTGTTTGGTTAAGTTAGGTTACTTTAGGGTGGTCAATCTTAAAGTAAAGTAAGCTGGGGGAGCTAATCTTCAGGTGATCCAGTCCTCCTGTTGTTACCTTCTGGGTGTTACTGCTTACCTATGGCCTGCTCAGCGAGGTTCACCTGGAAATAGTCAAATAATAATTTTTTTCATGACTCATTCTTCGATTTTTTTTTTTTTTTTTGGTGGAGGAAGAGAGAACGAGCGAGCAGGAGACATTGTGAAGAGACAGTGAAGCAACACCTTCTCACAGACACCTAAACACAGAGGTACATACAGTGTGTGTGTGTGTGTGTGTGTGTGTTTGTGTGTGTGTGTGTGTGTGTGTGTGTGTGTGTGTGTGTGTGTGTGTGTGTTTTTTGAGACAGATTGGGCCAGGCTGGGCAAACAATTATATACTGTAAGTCACTTCACTGAGGCCAGAGTACCTGCAACTTTGTTAGGTTAGAATGAAGACGATAGACAGACAAATTCTCAGAAGAGTGTAAAGTCATACACTCAGTCTTTCTGTCAATCAGAGAGGAGTAACTGTCTTTAGTTGGACGTTTAGACAATACCCCCAGTGGAATACTCAACCAGTCAGTCAGCCAATCATTCTGTCTATGTGTCTGTCTGCCAGTTAGTGCTTCTAGACCGAACTGATGTTGACCAAATCTCCAGGTGTCATAAGCGTAACGTGAACTAACACAATCTGTGATATTCAGTGATAAAATTAATAGCTTTATAAAGTTTAACGTATAATTATTCTTAACTGCGTAGGTGTGAGGGCGTTGAACTTCAATTGTTTGTTTGTTACTGTGAAAAAAAATCGCTAAGAATGTTGATCTGTTGTTTGTAAAATGTTTTTTAATACTTGTTTGTGACACCAACCATCTGCTTGACCAAGACTCTCTCACCTTTTATGTACAGTCACAGTTTCACATAACGTTTAACATGATAATTTCAGTATATTCATTATTTTGGGTGAAGATTGTTCGGTGTCAGTTTAAGTGTGTCATGTCGGTGTCAGTGTAAGTATGTCATGTCAGTGTCATTGTCAGTGTCAGTATCATTGTTAGTGTCAGTATCATTGTCAGTGTCAGTATCATTGTCAGTATCGGTGTCAGCATCAGTGTATCATGACAGACGAAAAACAACTTCATCACCTCGTCGACTGGGCGGAAGAGTGAGGTGTGCCACGTGTCCTCAGAGTCATTATTCATTAGAAAGTTTACATTTTCATTCTTCGTCATTCTCATTTCTATATCACTCAATAACCTCTGGAAAGTTGTGCTGAAGGAAATCTCTCTGTCTGTCTGCTCCCAGGTTATTTCCTAGTTAACTTATAGAAATATAATAGGCCTATAACCCTCTCGGTTTCTCACACATCGAAAAGTGTTCATATGTGTGTGTGTGTGTGTGTGTGTGTGTGTGTGTCTCATTGGAGGAAAGAAACTCGTAACACACCTTCTCTCTCTCTCTCTCTCCCTCAGGCTTATTTGTCTCTCTCTCTCCATCCTTGTAACCTGATCAGGTAGTTTGACAGGGGTCTGACCGGCCTGGTGTACAGAGTGCCACCTGTACCGTGACGACCCTCTCTCTCCTTCCTTAATTTTTGTTTTTTTCTTCCAGTTGTCTTTCTTACCTCTCACTATTTATATCATTCCTTTGTTCCTCGCCTTTGTGTATCCATCAAAGCCAAAGCGAAGCCAGATTCATAAGAACACAAGATGCCAAGGACTCAGGAAGCCACGGTGCCGAGAAGCCAAGGACCCAGGAAGCCATGGTTCCAAGAAGCCAAGTAACTGAGAGACAAAAAAAGCCAGATATCTGAGAACTCACAAAACCGAAGAAGCCCAACTACTGAGAAACCCAAAACTAAGAAGTCGTTAAGCCAGAAAGCCTTGGATTCTTAAAACCATGAAAGTTAAAAACACTCTAAAAGCAACAAACCATAGAAGTCAAGAATTCACATGTGAAGAAGTGTAAAGGTCAAGAATCCAAAGGTCAAAGAAGCAGAAAAGTCAAGTATATAAAGAACCGTGAAATAAAATATAAAAAATCAACAGATGACTCGAAGTCAAGAAGTCAAAATACCGAGATACAGAAACGACGAAAATTCAAGTTAAAAAAAATGTTAACATACGACGAAGAAAAGAAGCCGAGAACTTAAGGTAAAGAGTAAAAACAGAAATTAAACCCAAAAAAGCCGAGAAGTAAAAAAAAAGCCGAAAAGTAAAAAAGCCGAGAAGTAAAAAAAAGCCGAAAAGTAAAAAAGAGGAAAGTAAAAAAAAAGCCGGAAAGTAAAAAAGCCGAAAAGTAAAAAGAAAATGAGAGGTAAAAAACAAGAAGACAAAGTCGAGAAGTAAAAAAACAAAACAAGAAGACAAAAGGCGAGATCAGGAAGGCAAAGACTTACTCACTGGGAAGGTTTTTGTGGCATTCATGACTTGGCGGAAACACCTCATGTTATCCAGTCGTTGAACTCTGAAGTATAAAAGGAAATATCGGCTGTTAAGATGACAATATATACTGTTAAATATCGGTAGTTAAGATGACAATATATACTGTTAAATATCGGTAGTTAAGATGACAATATATACTGTTAAATATCGGTAGTTAAGATGACAATATATACTGTTAAATATCGGTAGTTAAGATGACAATATATACTGTTAAATATCGGTAGTTAAGATGACAATATATACTGTTAAATATCGGTAGTTAAGATGACAATATATACTGTTAAATATCGGTATTTAAGATGACATTATGTACAGTTAAATATCGGTTGATTATGTTAGTTCAGGATAGTTTAGGTTTAGGTCAGATATAGTTCATGAGCTGATCTTAACTACTTATCTGTTCATATTTAAGTCGGGCACCTCCTTGATAATTCTGTCACTACATATACAGTACATACGCGCACAGATATGTCTGAATAAACTCTGTGGCTCTTGACTGGTGACTAACGTGTGGGAGGAGAGTTGTGGGAGGTCCAGCAACAGACGTCAAGACCAACCAGCACACGGCAGGCCCGCATACGCGTGGACTCTTACCAGATTGCCAGGTGGCTTGTGAATGGTGCAGGCGACATGGTCCAGCTGCATGTTGCCAGGAGGAACATGACGGAGGCGTCAGGAGATACACCTGGACGAACATGCGGCAGGTGTGTCAGGCCAGAGGTGGACATGAGGAGGTCCTCGTCCAACAAGTGGCGCCACCACCACCAAGGTTATATTAGCCAGCAGTAAAATGTCTATTATTTTCTTAATTGGGGTACTGAGGACCGCTCGTGCTTTACAATTATAAATATTGGGGTTAGCTTTATTGTAATTGATATTTCATAATACTTGGGTGTCAGTCAAACGCCGATACACTCTGGGTTCAGGAGCAACATAAAGAGCACGGGGAAAGATTTGTTTATATTTGTTGGTAGTTATAGAAAATAATTTGTACCCTATCCGAAAACATACCTGTTTTGTAGTGAATAGAAGGATAGTTTCCACACGTGTTTCGTAAGAAGTGTTCTTCTAGGGGGAGAGATAAACACTTATTTCCACACGTATAAGTATGTCAAATAACAAGGGAGAAGGTATTGAAGCTATTATAGAGAACATAACGTTATTGTTTTACACTTTACAATTGATCTTGTGTAAAATGTGGCAACCCACGCCGGGGAGCACCTCTTTCAGTTATGACCTTGACCTGTTGACCCGAAACAGCAGCTCTGGGAGTTAGCATGCATGGCCAATATATATATATATATATATATATATATATATATATATATATATATATATATATATATATATATATATATATATATATATATATATATACAGTATATATTTTTATTTATTTATTTATTTATAATCAATTTACTACCAAATACTTGTATGATTCCAAAGTTGCTTCATTTGCCAACGATGTTATACTTGACTTGATTATAACGCCATCCTGAAGTTTTTTATCTTCGGTTTTTTATCTTCGGTTTTTACTTTTTCCTAAAAGAGGGATATATATCCTGGTCCTCTCGCAATCTTCTCATAGCACATGAAGTCTCCTCAAACTCTTCTCGTAGTACTTCATGCCTCCTCACATATGCTTGCCTCACACTCCTCTCGTACTAGTAAGCAGCTGTTCCTACACTCATATCTCTCATCTATATACAACACTTTCCATTATGTATTCTCGCTACATGTCTGTTGTTGGAAAACTTTACCATTTTATCTACTAAGTTGCTGAACGGAATTTATGTTACTTTTTAGAGAATGGCAGTTGAAAACATATATTAAAATCCATACTCTGGTAAAAATATAAGACACAGTACAAAAATAATACCGTAATACAAGACAGTAAACTAAACATAACAAGAACAGTTACAAAGTCAACGGTATTTACATTGTAAGGGATATCAGATACGGTACAGTGTGTCTTCAGATCTCAACTTGGCATCATAAACAGTATCTCACTCACAAAACCTTACACTCACTCTGAAGATCATCCTATACAGTTCTTAATAATGATATATTCTTAAACTAAAATTATGTCTCCTCTATATATATCTGTGTTTACATTCAGTCGCATCATCTTTATCAATTATTTCCTTCTTTCACACCTGCGTTACGTCGGTTCTCCTTTCATTCCATTGTCCTACTGTTGGTTTTGTTTTTCTTAATTAATACTACTTTTGTCTCTCTTACTTTTTTTAATAGTGTATTAAGCTAAATCTCTGTCGTGACCGCCCTGCTAGTGGTGGTAGTGGTGGTAGGAAATACTGGTTGATGATCGTGGTAGGTGGTAGGGGTGGTAGTAATGGTAGATGGTAGTGGTAGCTGGTAATGGTAGTAGATGTAGTGATGGTGGTATATGGTTGTGGTAGGTGGTGGTAGTAATAGTGGTAGTGATGGTGGTAGATAGTAGTGGTAGGTGGTAGTCCAGGCCAGAGTAATGTTTGTTCTCCGTGACCTTTGCTTCCAGTGCTGCCACCTCCTGCCACCAGAGGACTCCACTACCTGAGTTCACCTCCTCCTCTTCTTCCACCAGCCCACCATATTTACTTCGTCCACTACTTCACCACACACCTACACCACCACCACACACCTTCACCTACACCACCACCACACACCTTCACCTACACCACCACCACACACCTCCACCTACACCACCACCACACACCTTCACCTACACCACCACCACACACCTCCACCTACACCACCATATTCCTGCTGCACCTCCTCCACCACACCTCCTACTCCATCATCCACACCCTCACCACCCAACTCCACCTTCTCCACCTCCCCCTCCACCATCCACTCCATCACCCTCTACTCCACCTCCCAAGCCAACCACTAAACGTCACCGCCACCCACTGTTAATATTTTTACAATGATTTACAGAATTGTGGTGTAACCGACCAGTCCATATAGTGGAGTGTTAATATACATATCTCTCTCTCTCTCTCCAGCACCAGCAGCTTGGCGCTTCTCTATTTTATCAGAGTCAACAATAAAACCGCTTGGTCATGCCTGTTCGACTTACCGGCCAGAGCTTGGCCTCTCTCTCTCTCTCTCTCTCTCACACGAGAATAATATTATCAAAATTTGCAATAAAATAATGATAATAACAATAAATAATAATAATAATAATAATAATAATAATAATAATAATGATATCAATAATAATGATAATAATAATAATAACAATCATAATAATCATACAGGTAGACCGGCGCCAATACTTACCTTTCCCGAAAAAGTTCACCGTTGGGGGGGGGGGAGATAATTGAAGACACATACATACATACATACATACATACATACATACATACATACATACATACGTACATACATACATACATACATACAGTGGGAATATTTCATTAATGTAAACCTTAGTAATTGATCTTTTAACCACAGATAGACAACAGCTCTGGGGACTCACACTAAATATGAACCAACGTTATTCACTACACCCTCGAGTCACGTCCCGACACAGAGTACATAGTGTATTGGCTGTTATATTGACACAGCGGATTACCTGAAGATTCGCCCCCAGCTTATTTCTCCTGAAGATTCGCCCCAGCTTAATTTTCTTGTAGATTCGCCCTCAGCTTATTTCTCCTGAAGATTCGCCCCCAGCTTAATTTTCTTGTAGATTCGCCCTCAGCTTATTTCTCCTGAAGATTAACCACCTTAATGCTTCCTGGTGGTCGGGTTAGGTTAGCGTTAGTTAGGTTTGGTTAGGTTAGGTTAGTATAGGTCAGCGTTAGGGTGCTTAATATTCAGGTGAAATAAATCATACGTCTTATCTCCCCATTGTTTAAGTCTTGAAGATAATGTTCTTATTTTTTACCTTAATGTGAGAGATCGTTATCATATACAGTAGTTGTTTGAGACCTATGATCGTGTGGCCTATAGTCAAGAACATCAGATTCATCACAACTACTAAATATAACGAGAGAATATAATACCAAAGTTAACCTATAATATAACACCTAGATATACCAACATTAACTCGGTACAATTGATATTAAACGATTCTGGGTTGATTTAAATATTCAGGATTTCTTGTGATTTTTATGCATTTATTTTCTTAGCAGTACTCAGTCTCCGCCACAGTCTTGTGCATTGTGTGTGTGTGTGTGTGTGTGTGTGTGTGTGTGTGTGTGTGTGTGTGTGTGTGTGTGTGTGTTTTGATTCTCCACCAGTGTAAAGCTGTAAGTGAATGCATGAATATTATATACTGTGAACGTCAGCTTGTTTGGATATTATTATTAAAATGAACGTACTGTATGGTTGTTGAATATTATCCTTTAAGGGAACGTAAGCTTATTTAAATTATTAAGACATTCGTTGGAGTGAGAGCAAATGACTTAAAGTTTTAACGAAGATATTTATTGATTTTGTCAGTAAATGAAAGATTCATTACAAGAAGAACCGAGTTGTTATCCAAAGTCGGAATCATAACACCTGTCAACCACGAATCATATAGTTTACAGTAAGTTTACCCAATTGAGACATATCTTACTTCCTTAATCAATGACGTTATATCCGGTGTTGGTCTTGCCACTTCGTTACAAATGTTCCCTATCGTTACATTTCATTATAATCTAAATATAATGAATTTAAAGCGATTTTATTGAGGCGTTGTGGAGATATTATCCTGAGGCGGAACCAGACGAAGTGGATATTCTGCATATTGTTGGAGGTTCACCCTGTCGAAATGTTTTGTAGAATCCACTCTCAATAGGACACAACATGGCCACCGTCTAGTTCTAGGAGATATGTCTGTTTGTGTATCCGTCAGTGTTTCTAGATACAATATGACCTATGATTTGATAGGTATGTGACTGGTGACCTGGCGTGTTTACTCCCCGTCAGTTTCTATATAAGCACCCTGGAGTAGCGGGATCATGTTGCAACACAGAGATAACTTTGCTCCCTCAAGTGGTCGGTGGCTGGTAAGTTAAGACCCACTGAGTCCTGACCCTCAAGCCCTTCACCATCTGAACTAATTTAACCGCACTTAGTTCAGTAGTTTAGTTTGGTTTTATCAATGTCCTACCTATATATTTTCTTCTAATAACTTTATATACAGAATGGCCACCGGTTATTTTAACAATTCAACTGTATATGAATGTTGTTGGTTCATTCCCGAGTTATGCTCAGTCGATCCAGCTGTGATTGGGTACGTGACTTTAGTTGAGAAGTGAAACCCGGCCGCACTGTCTCCTGTGTACTGAAGGCTTCGTCTTCCGTGTGCTGTATCCACACTACCTACATTGGAATCACTTTTACTCTCAATTCTTTACCAAAATCGTATAGGTAAGTTTTCACGTAGAATAAGATCAAAGACTCGTCGGGGTATTTTACTTTAAATATTACCACCATTTTCGTTCCTCCAAGACAGTAACCCAGAACCTTCACTCCCGCTACCTTACAGTTATGTTGACGTGTCTCAACTGCCGGACCATTACGTCTGCCAGCCAAGTATTCCACGTTGTAAATCAGATTAATAACCACGTTTCTGTTGTTACATTTGTATGAAAAATAAAAGATACTCAAGTAGTTTAATGTATTATCGTGAATCAAGTTTTGGAAGAAATACAGTTAACGAACATAATGTACTATATTGGCTTATATTTGTCTATATTTTCTTTATGAATTATGTCTGGTAAGGTGTATAGTACTGTAGTTATCATTGGGAGATTTCGTGTGTCTACAGTGTGTGTGTTCGGGGAAGATTGTGCCAGTTGAGAAAAACATGGATTGGCAGATCATGTGTTGGTATTAAGGATTATAAATGGATAATATCAGGAACAAGGATGACTTTGTTTATAGGCTTTAGCGACCTCGTGAAACCTATGATATAATCTACAAAGAGGGCAGAGAAAGTATTGAACGGGTATGGGAACAGTGTTTAGTAAGTCTATAAGAAAAAGTGAACCATATGTTAAAGTGTATTAGTGTAGCAGTTCAGTATTTTCACGGATATGTCAGTAACATAGGTAGAATTATGAGAGAGAGAGAGAGAGAGAGAGAGATATGCACACACACACACACACAGGTTTGATTGATCGGGATAAAGAAGGGTGTAAGTTGAACATGACTCAGCTGCTGTGTGATGTTGACGCTACTAGGATCCTGAATCATAGGCTGTTTAATTAGCCAGAAAAATAACAAATATAAAGTGTACAATAATATAAGATTTTCACTAGATATGCCTCCTGTGGTGAGTTATTTTGAACCAACGTTGTAAATGTTAGCGAGGGAGTTTGGTAGAATGTGTAGCAAGAGAAAGGCGGAAGGGGCAATGTGGATGTCAGTTTGAATGGAGAAAGACTAAAGGAAGGAACAATGAACGAGTGGCAAATTGTATCACACATCATCTGAGGGAAAGAAGGCGCTAGGTACTGACAAAAGTGTATAGAGGAAAGGGGGGTGTATCTCACTGTAGGGGTGTATCTCACTGTAGGGGTGTATCTCACTGTAGGGGGTGTATCTCACTGTAGGGGTGTATCTCACTGTAGGGGTGTATCTCACTGTAGGGGTGTATCTCACTGTAAGGGGTGTATCTCACTGTAGGGGTGTATCTCACTGTAGGGGTGTATCTCACTGTAGGGGTGTATCTCACTGTAGGGGTGTATCTCACTGTAGGTGTATCTCACTGTAGGGGTGTATCTCACTGTAGGGGTGTATCTACTGTAGGGGTGTGTATCTCACTGTAGGGGTGTATCACTGTAGGGGGTGTATCTCACTGTAGGGGTGTATCTCACTGTAGGGGGGTATATCTCTACTGTAGGGGTGTATTCACTGTAGGGGTGTGTATTCACTGTAGGGGGTGTATCTCTACTGTAGGGGTGTATCTCACTAGGTGTATCTCTACTGTTAGGGGTGTATCCACTGTAGGGGTGTATCTCACTGTAGGGGTGTATCTCACTGTAGGGGTGTATCTCACAGTAGGGGTGTATCCACTGTAGGGGGTGTATCTCACTGTAGGGGTGTATCTCACTGTAGGGGTGTATCTCACTGTAGGGGTGTACTTCACTGTAGGGGTGTATCTCACTGTAGGGGTGTATCTCACTGTAGGGTGTATCTCAGTAGGGTGTATCCACTGTAGGGGTGTATCTCACTGTAGGGGTGTATCTCACTGTAGGGGTGTATCTCACTGTAGGGGTGTATCTCACTGTAGGGGTGTATCTCAATTGTAGGGGTGTAGGGGTGTATCTCACTGTAGGGGTGTATCTCACTGTAGGGGTGTATCTCACTGTAAGGGGTGTATCTCACTGTAGGGGTGTATCTCACTGTAGGGGTGTATCTCACTGTACGGGTGTATCTCACTGTAGGGGTGTATCTCACTGTAGGGGGTGTATCTCACTGTAGGGGTGTATCTCACTGTAGTACATAATGATTACTCCTGTAGATGCTGAAGAACAGGTGAGGCGACAATATTGTACAGGTGTGTAGGGTGGACGACAGGGAAGAGAAGAAGGTGAAATAACATGATAACAGGATAGAAGACAATACGTATCGGTGTGGGTTGAATAGAATGGAAAAAATAGAAGAGAAATAAATTGATAAGTAATAATGTGGTGGTGGGACGCAGAGAGAAAGCAGACTATTACAGTGTGTATGTGTGTGTGTGTGTGTGTGTGTGTGTGCGTGTGTGTGTGTGTGTGTGTGTGTGTAGAGAAAGAGTACTTGATATATTTTTAGGAGTATAGACATGTAGATAAAGAGAGGAAGAGAGAAGACAAACAAAAAAAATTAACACAACAAAAACAAATACAAATATAAATTTTTTGTCAGCGTGCTACAGGTGTGTGGAGTTGTCAGCGTGCTACAGGTGTGTGGAGTTGTGAGCGTGCTACAGGTGTGTGGAGTTGTGAGCGTGCTACAGGTGTGTGGAGTTGTGAGCGTGCTACAGGTGTGTGGAGTTGTCAGCGTGCTACAGGTGTGTGGAGTTGTCAGCGTGCTACAGGTGTGTGGAGTTGTGAGCGTGCTACAGGTGTGTGGAGTTGTCAGCGTGCTACAGGTGTGGCGTGCTACAGGTCGTGCTACAGCGTGCTACAGGTGTTGCAGCGTGCTACAGGTGGGGGTGATTGTCAACGTGTGGGCGGTGTTGTCAGCGTGCTACAGGTGGGCGGTGTTGTCAGCGTGCTACAGGTGTTGTCAGCGTGCTACAGGTCAGCGTGCTACAGGTGGGCGGTGATTGTCATGCTGGGTGGCGGTGATGTCAACGTGCTGTGGGCGGTGTTGTCAGCGTGCGGCAAGGTGGGCGGTGATTGTCGCGTGCTACAGGTGGGCGGTGTTGTCAGCGTGCTACAGGTGTTTGGGTTGTCTGCTACAGGTGTTTGGAGTTGTCGGTACAGGTGGGCGGTGTTGTCAGCGGGTGGGCGGTGTTGTCAGCGTGCTACATGTGGGCGGTGTTAATGTGTCTCAGTAATACTTCCCACGGTCCTCTCCGACTCAGCCAAGCGTACACCACACTAGCCACCACTCACATGAACGTCTGTTTCTACATTTACATACAACCAGAACCTCGTCCTTAGTGCTTGTGGAGGGTTGGCACTGTCTGCTGGTGACGACAGGTGATGCTGGAGTGTGTGTGGTGTGGTGAGGGGTTTGGGGGGTGAGGGGGTAGGAGGGTGAGAGGGTAGGGGGGTGAGGGGTAAGGGGGGGGGCGGAGATGTGGATCACTACCTGTCTTACGCTCGGGTCTCCAGGCCGCCACAACAATCTTTTGTTCGCCGTTTTTATGCCCCGAAATTTTTAGTGTAATTTTTTTTTTTGAGAAGTCGAGCAAAAGGTTTATTTTGTGTTCATCTTAAGCTTTCACAGGAGCGATGTAACTTTGTGTCTGCCTCTTAGTTATGTATAAGACAGTATATCAAGACCTCCTTCAACGACCATAATACACAAATACGGATTCTTTATTTTGTCGATATTTCTTTGCTTGTTAGAATACCAAAAAATAAAAAATAAAAGTAAATCGACTGTAACAAAGACACGATAAAAGCAGACCAGTAAATGGAGATAAATGTATATATTAGTTAAAAGTTTTGGCTGAAAACTAGAAAAAATGTGAGATGAATAGAATGCAAAAATTAAATGAATTTAGGAAATATTTTGGCAGGTGGGTCGGTGGGGTGGATCTGCACGACCGCTCACGAGAGTCCAAATGAAAAGACTGGACGAAGAATACCTGATGACACAGCACCTCCTGCCTGCCTGCCTGCCTCCACCCTGGCCTGCCACCCTACCACCTGCCTACCTCCCCCCCTGACCTACCCCTTACCTCCTGCCTACCTCCAACTTGGCTTGCCCCCTACCTCCTGCCTGCCTCCACCATGGCCTGCCTCCACCCTGGTCTGACCCCCCTACCACTTGCTTACCTCCACCTTGACCTCGCCCTACCTCCTGCCTGCCTCCAACAGCCTACCCCCCACCCTGCTCCCCCACCACCTGTCAGCTTCCACCCTGTTCTGCCTCCCAACCACATTCCACCCTCCACACTGACCTACCTCCACCCTGGTCTGCCCCCTACCACCTTCTACCCTCTAACCTGGCCTACCTCCACCCTGGTCTGCCCCCTACCACCTTCCAGCCTCCACCCTGGCCTTCCTCCAACCTGATCTGCCCCCCTCCCCCAACACACCTGCCTGCTTTCACCCCGGCCTGCCCCTGCCTCCACCATGGCCTACTCTCGTCCTGCCTGCCTCCACCATGGCCTGCTCTCGTCCTGCCTGCCTCCACCATGGCCTGCTCTCGTCCTGCCCGTCTCCACTATGACCTGCTCTCGTCCTGCCTGCCTCCACCATGGCCTGCTCTCGTCCTGCCTGCCTCCACCATGGCCTGCTCTCGTCCTGCCTGCCTGTATTATTTCCTTGCCCACCTGCCTTCCTCCCATTCACTTTAACCTGTCTGTACTCTCAACCTGCCCTTCTTGTCTCTATAGCCTGCCTACCTGTACAGCCTGCATATCTAATACTCTTCCTGTTCTATACAACTACCCATCTACTTGCTGGCCTGTACTGCCTGTCTATCTCCCTTTACTGACTCACTGTCTATCTCTACTGTTTGCCCACATGCCTGTCTGTATACTGTCTCTTTGTCTTCCTGGTATTGTGTCTCACCTGGTTGATATATATGAGTAACAGGTTGATGGAACATGTGGCGTGTATGTCTCTATCAGTACTTGGGTCATATGCTCCCATCCCTCTCCCAGTTATATGACAGGGGTGGAGTATGTTGGTGGCTGTTTGTGGCCAAGTTGATGAGTTTAGAACAATAATGATTTTTTTTCTAGTCTTGTGTAAATCTTTTAATTACCTGATTGTGTTTCTGGATTGGGTTTTTATCTGTATTGTCTAGGAGAGATGTGTTTCATGTGTTTCGTGAGTTTTGTTTTGCTTTGCTTTGTTCTTGTCAATGGTAGTGGAGTTTGTTTTCTTAATTAAGTTTTTATTTACGTTACTGTAAATGTAAACGATAGAGAGGCGAGGTATAATGTTTTATAAGGTGTGTGTTTCTCTTACCTGTATTAGTTATCGTACCTTCACTTGTTCCTTATTTTCTTTCTCTTTATTTCTCCTCTTTTCTTATTGCTCTTATTCCATATTTTCGTGTTTTTTTCTTAATTTTCCTTTTCGTCTTTTTCTCATCCCCAACCTCTTCTCTTCACTTTTCTCCTCTTCTCCTCACCTCACCTCACTTTTCCTTCTCTATCCACCTTTTTATCCTGCTCTTCATCGTCCTCTTCTTTCCCTCTCTCTATTTTTGAATCCACCACTCCTCCCCAACCTACCTCTCCCATCCTCCCCTACCTATCTCTCCCCTCCTCCCCCCTCCCCTCCTTCCCCACCCACCTCTCCCCCCTTTCCCCACCCACGTCTCCCCTCCTTCCTCACCCACGTCTCCCCCACCCACCTCTCCCTTCTCTCCCAACCCACCTCTCCCCTCTCTCCCCTTGTTAATGTATGCGCTTGCACTCCCAGCGCGACACGGCCAGGTCGCTTGGCTGCTTGCATAATTCGTCAGGCACAAGCACCCGACCCCGTGTACCCGCGTTCGACCCCTCCCTCCATGTTGCCCCTAGGGGTTGCCAGAGCCTGCTGGACACTGGATTTCTTTTGTTTTTAGTTTCTATGGATTTTTCAGTAGACGAGTTTTATGTTGAAAGTCCAACTGGAAAGGAATTTGATTGTGTTTTCTCTCCCCGGTGTATCACGGTGATGGTTTAAACATATAAGCGTTTCTATTTGACCCTGTTCGTATATTGTTTTCATTTTCTATTACGTTTTACAGCGAGACCAGGATTGTCTCAACCAGCTGAAATATTTGAGAAAGTCAGGTTTACACACGCACACACACACACACACACACACACACACACACACACACACACACACACACACACACACACACATATATATATATTACCTGCAGGAACACACACCGTCCACACCTCTCAGGCACTGTATTTATTTTATAATAATATAAAGAATTAAACCCACTATATTTTGTGTCTCATCTTATGTAGGATAAATCACAAGATGTGTGTTAATAGCTGGCATATAATATATAATGTAGACAATGATATTACCATTGTCTACATATCTCTGATCTTATCTAGATCACAGTAATTAATGTTTTAAATTAATTCTCCTAATAAATTTATCTTCGTTTTGTGGCATAAATTCCTATACAATGAAATATAAGAAAACGTGAAATATGTCCTCTTGATAATAACTGTGTCGGTTCCTGTAGTTTTTATTTATGTAAATGTGATTAAATATTTGGTGATTCATCTTATACCTCATCCTTCTTATACATTGTAATTCTTCTTTTCATCTAATTTTCTCTTTATTATTTATTCACATGTCTTAGAATATTGATTAATCGACGCGAAGAAATTCAAGCAGGAAAAATTTTACCTTAGAGAAAGGTTTATTAGTTAGTTATGAAAGGCGAGCATAGGGCTGCTGACGCAGCTAGTTACACAATGTATATTTTAATAAAACTGATGACTGAAATACGGCGCTACAGTGGGACAACACTCAAAAGTTTTGCTTTTTTAACTTTTGATTCCTGTAATTTGGTTGAAAAAATGCCTAACTTTCAAAACTATATACATTATTCTCTAAGGCTCGTACCAACGAATCTTTCTAAAGTATATGTGAGCTAACTTGTCTTATAAGTGATCTAAGCATGAGGGCAGACCACCTCCACCACGGTGAGGGCGTGTGACCATAACATCCATATAAAGGTTAGAGAGTCACTCGAGTGTGTTGCACCAAGGCACAACCTTACCAAGTCTCAAAGTAATTGACGCAGAACTGAAGGAGTGACGATTTTTTTAATTATTTGTAAGAAGAAGAAATGCAGAAAAAAGTGTCTCCCTGATTCTAAGGGAAACATTAAAGCGATTGGGAACTAAGTATTTCATATATTCCTATGTTGTTATCATCATAGGATCACGCGCACCTACAGTGATTATTTACACACACACATTATATATATATATATATATATATATATATATATATATATACAAAGGCAACCAAAGGACACCAGTTTTCAAAATAATGTAATATCACCAATTTAATCAAACCGCTGAATACCTTCCCCATCCCGTGGTCTGATGCTGCCTCACTGCCGCCCCTCAACAAGGTCCTGATAACATCCAGTGTTCGGATTCTCCCACACTCCCATGTTCACATTTTTCATCCTCGTTGCTGTTATGACAACGCTTCTGTTTACACTAAAGTTCTTCTCCAAATTTCGACGCTATCTTAGCCACTACCTTCCTGTCGTAGGGTTAACTGAGTCAGCAGGACGCCGTCACATGGCCTCAGTTGCAGGGAAAAAATCAACTTTCAAATCTTTAGAGTTTAGAGAATCCGGGCTGTGCCAGGTTCCTCGGCCTCACTCACTGGTGTGTGTTATGCCACCATATTTGGCCACGGTTTGTTTACACAGAGACTGCCAGATGCGCGAAGAGGTCCGTGATTGCATGTCTGATGTCCTTGGGATTTTCCCACAGCGAGGAAAGGACTGCTGATACCACCAACTGCGTAGAATCACACCCCATAATGTTGTGCTTCATTCATACTTCTTGACCAGCCTTCAGCGCTGCTGCATGCTAATGAATAAAACTGACTCAGTGACATTCTATCAACAGTGAACTCCTGTGTAATAGCTGCAAAGAGACTCCACCAACACTCGATACAGTGATATTCATCTAAACGGTAAACGTAGAATTAAAGACTTTATTGTATATTAAAGGTGATCTTTGTGACAGTGACACCTAATTTCTTGTATATAAATACACAGATACAATCCCACACGCAAATATGCTCCTTTGCATTAATTCCATTAGTAATAATAATGATAAACAAACTAATCTTCTCCCAAAATATTCCCGTTATCGTCTTACTGGTAAAAAAACAACAACATTAAGTTCATAATAGTTTTTTTGGGAAATTCATGTTAGTGCTAAATAAATCAGTCTACGAGCAGCAAATGTTTAGGTTGTGGAAGACTTCTCTATATAGCCAACAACAGTTCAATAGTAATGTAACCTTGTAGTGTGTGATGACGTCTCTACAACTTATTATTGGTATTGATAGATTTACAACATATTAATCATCATACATCAGTCAGCTGCCACACTGAACCTTTGGGTAACTTCATGACTAATATCCTTAGTTTAGTCCACGTAGGAGTTACCTCTCGTTCCCGCTCCTCTGAACTATCGTCCATCAAGTTCAGTGTCATCATTTTCATCAGTCCATCTAGGTAGGTAACCATTTCATCTAGCTTTTTTAATATAGTAACGTGAAAAATGATTTACAAAAACATTCCTTATAAGTATCAATTGATTTATTCAGTGTAAAAATGGCAACATCTTCCACAAACATTGTACGACTCATGACCAAATGTTTTGTCAGCTTGTTTTGCACCAGTTAATATTGAGTATTATTTAGTCACACAACAGAACACTCACTCACACGGAGGTTCCTATTAGATCTACCGCCAGAAGACACGTATATTGATCATAATATAGATAATAAATGTGTTCTAGGTTATTTACATCTACTAAGCAGGAAACACTTGGTCTTGAAATTCACAACTTGGCACTCTAGTGAACATGGTTTGACTCGGGTAGATGGATAGATAGAATGTAGATATTTATTCAGTAAATTCGCCATACAAGTTTTCATTGAATCACCATGTGCAGTCCCATTCACTAGTGAGTTTACAGGGGCTCGTCTAGTTTTGTGCAGTGTGGCAGAGTTGTGTTTGTTCACATTCGACAGAAGGAAACTCGCAATAATCAACATACTATGGAATCAAATTAAAACAATTTTAAAACAAATATTAGTGGGGTGTTTATATGACGAGCCCCTGTAAACGCACTGTACATAGACAATGCAGGTATACAAACAGTACATATACAGTACAGGTATATAGAGTACATGATAGTTCAGCTATACCAACGGTGTACACATAGGTGAACATTAATTAAATTTGGCCAAGTATATCCGACAAAGCCATCATGCGCAAATTACCAGTTGATTTATTTAACGTACAAGATAAGTATAGTAGATACTAGTCTGTAAAATTTATATATTTGGGTTAAATGTGAGCCTCTCTTCCTCAGTTAACAGAAATTTATTATCTCTTTAATTTGATAAGAGATAAAATGGTCTTAATTTCCATAACATCAGCAGTTAACATTTTCCCAAAACAACTTCACAAAGAACTTCCTACTACTTACACAGCTAACAACTATAATGACAATCATCATCATATAACAACAATATAATGTTTGAAAAGTTATTTATATCAACTCTGTATGCAAAATGTTAAAAGTAAAATATTTAACTTGGAAAATTTGGATTAGTACATAGCTGATAAAGTGTGCATTAATATAGCATAAAAATCATCAAATTTTATACATGTTTGATATTTTATTGCCACTGGAGATACGAGTCAGTTTAATGTTTATTGTTCTCTTATAATCTAAGTATTAAATATTTTACTGGAGGGTGACACAGCGACATACACCAGTTGCTCTCTCATGATTATATTGTACACTGATGTGATAAAATTAACTGTAAGCCTCCATAGTCTCTAGCACCCGACCGCCTCACTGCTACTCGACCAAAAACTAGACCCACGTGAGAGAATGACACAGGTTCATTACATTGTTATTTTCTCAACAGGTGTTCATGATTATACGAGGTAATCACGTGTACAACTTCAGGTTAATGAAGAATAACCTTGTCTAGTCACACACACACACACACACACACACACACACACAAAGAAGAATATTAATCAGTATATTGGCCATAATGTTTGACACAGGTACGGACGGAACAATAAATAACGCCATAATTTCCAGTATTCGTTAACCGTGGAATAATAATAATAAACCATAATATCGACAACAACAAAATAATAATAATCTAGAAGGCGAAAAATGTTATCATGTTATCGGACTTATCTCAACCAGGCATTATTGTCATGAGTTTCCTGGTGGGTGAGTGAGGTATACATCCTCTCCGCTCCCACTCACACCCGCCTCGACGACCCACCCTGCTCTGCCCCGCCCCGCTCCGCCCCGCCCCGCTCTGCCCCGCCCCGCTCCACCCCACAACACCACCTCACTGTACTGGTATACATTTCCTCTTCCATCTACGATACTTACTTGAATTACTTCCTCTATTTAATTGCTTTTATATTTAATTTATTTATTTATTTTTGCTTACTTTTATTATGGTTTTAATTTGCTCGTTTTCTTTGATTTATTTACTTTACGGTTTTAATGTGTTTTTTTTTTTTTTTTATTAATCTTATTTATGTATTTTATTCCTAAGTTTTTATCAAATTTCTTTACCTTTCAGTATTTATTCTCCCTCGTCGATGTGACTTAACTTTACTTCCTCAATTTACTGACTTTACTGACTTTGCTGACTTTGTTTAAACACTTTCCTCATCTTACACGCACTGTTTACCTTACATACATAACTTCAGCAGTAGAGAAGATAAATCAGAGGAATATATTTGGTGTCTGTGTATAAAATTATTTCTTGCCTTGTAAATAAACACCATACGTATATATATAAATGAATAATGAGACGAATAAAGCAATAAACGCCATCAAACAATATATTAACTCATAAACACATAAGACAAACGTTCACATCCTCAAAGGTGATATTCTTCAGTAGAGGATCAACTCATGTGAAGCTTTTGACTCTGTGGCTTCATTGTGGCTTCATACATCTCTGTCTGTGTGAGCTTCCCCAATACAGTACCTCATTACATTATGAGTACTGTATGTCATCTACCTCTAGGTTATTAGCCCTCAGGGTTATGTAAAGTACGACTAGTAATGTATAGGTCTTAAGTACGACCTGTTATATGTAAAATCCCCAGAGTTATACTAAGTACGACCATTCATAAAAACAAGCTCTGGAACACCGAGCTCCTTGGGTGATTCACTCCTTAGCGGACAAACTTAACACTGTTGTGGACCCAACCATCGCCGCTAGCCAAGGTGTACACACATTAGCCTAGGCAACACATCATTACGAGTACGAGTTGTGAACACCAAGAATCTGCCTCGAGCATTTCCTCCACTCACACCTTAGCTTATTCGAGTCATTATTGCGGAGGTCGTACAGGTAGAGAAAAACCCCCAGGTGTTGACTGTTGATGAGCTTAAGTGAATAGTCCAGGTATCTAGATGACTAAACTGACTCGATGACTAAACTGACTCAAGATCATGTTACATCATATACTGTTAAGTCTTTTACAACATCAGGAGCATACTCAGGTGGTCCTTGTAATGATATGAGTCAAATGTTTTTCGAATTATTTAACAGGAATTTTCTCACCTGTAAACTCTTATTATCAGGTCTGTGGGAATGAGAAGTAGATGAAATTAAAAGTCACTGGTGAAAACTTTCTATGATTGAATGAAAGTCTGTTAATCGGTGTTATGTATATTCTTCCTGTAATACAAACATCATCCTCATGTCACTTAAAGAAGGAATTAAGAACGCAAAGTGGTGGTGATGATGATGATGATGATGATGATGATGATGATGATGATGATGATGTTACAAAGCATTACTTCGCTTCAACACGCCAGTCATCATCACATAATAGTCTTCCAACACATCGCTAAATAATACTAGACTGAAGACCATTGTGGACGAGTGAGAAGTGGACCGACTCGCCTTTATCCCACTTTACTACAGCAGTATAGAGACGAGTTCAGTAAAGAGTGAAGATAGATGAACAGGTGGAAGAGGGTGGAATGATGATGGTACAGAAGAAGAGAACGAGGGAAGATGCAACACAGGGATAAGGAGGAATGAAGCCGATGTAGTAAAGAAGGAAGGGGAGAAATTTCATAATAACAGGGCAGCAGGGAGAGGACAGAGTGAAGACAGAGGAGGCAAGAAGAAAGAACAATCTATATAAATAACTGAGACTTAAGGCAAGAAATACAGGACAGAGAAGACAAAACACTGAAGATAGTCCAACAGAGATAAAAAACAATGAGATATACAGTACTGAAGATAACTTGGTAAAGAAACTCAACAATTGCCTTAGAGTATAGACATTTGAGAGAAAACTGGCGAAGAAATGAAATAATAATCAACACCGCCACGACCTCTTGAACACTGCCCAGGTGAGCCTCAGGTGTTTTCAGAAGCACCAGGTAACTCATCTTGGAGATTTAAATAAATACAAAAAGATCAACTTGAAAACTTTTCCACTATACTCCCCTTCACGGTGTTCAGATTTGAGTCAACATCAGTATATTTCTTCTCTCCGTCAGTATAGAGTTTGTTGGATGTTGAAATGTATTCGAGTTTAGTGCTATTTAAGTCGTGTCTATGTTAAAGTGTACTGTTATCAAACTAGAGATACAGTACCTTTATTCTGTATGTGAATTTAAACTGTTAATAAGGATGATCTTGACAGGTTGTTTGTAAGGATTTTTGAAGTTTGTTTTCATAACTACTGTCATATTACTTCCTTACCTCTGTTGTGATGATAATTTTCTCATTCCTTCCTTTCTCTCTTCTTCTCCTTCCTCCCTCTCTCTCTTCTCCTTCCTCCCTACATACTACTATAATAAACATACCGATTATATACGTTAACATTCATTTTATGTGTATTTCCCTTTTAATAGAAGCAATATTATCATTCTGAAATAATCTTCGCAACACCTGTGGACACTAGTACCTCAAGCTAGTGTCAGGGGCTATCACAGGTGGAGGTACTCGATCTCAAAACGTATCTTGAAAGTGGGTCCGATAAATTCCAAAATGAACACCGCGATTCCTGTTGTCTCGATAGGGTTGTGAAAATCCTTCGTCTTATTATCTCACACAAAATCCCCTTTTTAATATGTTTTTTTTAGAACGAGTGTACGTAGTGTTATCATACCTATGTTATCCTTTATTATGTCGAACAGTTTGTCTTTTCACATTATGTCGATCAAACTTTCGGTCATCACCTTCAAATCCGCGTCACAGTCCCCGAGTCTTGAGCTGTTGACCCTCGCTCTTGAGTGACTCACCCTGTCCATGTCACTCACTCTGTTTCTCCTTTTTGAGAGTCTTGAAGGTTTGTTCACGACGATTATTTACGTATTTGAGATGAATGTGAATTTTCTCGCCGCCGTCAAAAGTGCGGGACCAGGAATGTCGAAGTTGGTTGGCAGGTGAGTGGCAGAGGCGTGAGAGTTGTCTGTTGGGGGTGAGACGTGAGGGGTGTCTGCTGGGGGTGAGACGTGAGGGTTGTATGCTGGGGTGAGACGTGAGGGTTGTCTGCTGGGGTGAGATGTGAGGGTTGTCTGCTGGGGGTGAGACGTGAGGGGTGTCTGCTGGGGGTGAGACGTGAGGGTTGTCTGCTGGGGGTGAGACGTGAGGGTTGTCTGCTGGGGGTGAGACGTGAGGGTTGTGTGCTGGGCTGAGGTTAATCATAATTCTTAATTTTTATCGTTAGTTTTTATTGATAATTTTGAAGAAGCAAATAATGAATCGTTTCATTCTAGGTTAGGTTAGGTTAGGTTAGGCATCGTGTTGATTTCAAAACTAGCATAAAGAGACACTGACACAAACGGACGCACATTGAGGAATCTGATCCCTTAGAGAAGCGGTAAAGAGATACATGACCTAGGAACTGCTAGACACACACACACACACACACACACACACACACACACACACACACACACACACACACACACACACACACAGACAGACCGTTTATTATTATTTCATTATTATTAGGAAGAGACGCAAACAAAGCAACACAGTCCAAATGACACCCAAATAAGAGACATTTACTTCTTCCCGCCCAGACCTCAAGAGAAACCCGGTGTTAATATCTCTTGTTGAGTGTAGGAGTGAAAGTCTTGAGTATGCCCAATTGTCCTTTCCTATCTCGAGGCTCTCAGCTGTAGGGCGATCTTGGGTACTATTGTCACACCTGCACGTGGAGGTCAGGTAATGGATGGAGGTCACATCTGTATGAATAGGTCATGTTGTCTTAGAAGAAAAGTGTGTGGTGATCTAGGTACTTGGGTACACAGAGTCTCTACAGATGAGTCTTAATTAAAGTCATACAAGAGCCTTTACAGTCACAGGTAACTCAGACAAAAGCAACCAAACCCCCCAGATGTTGAGTCCATCATCATCGTCGTCTTCGTCTTCATGGTCATCGTCGTCATCATCATCATCATTAACATCATCATCCTCGACAAAGACAACAACGACGATGATAATGATAATAAACAATGTCACCTAAACAACAATGTGTGCATTACAAAAACTCATTAGACCAAAGGCGATAATTATCTTCAGTTAGACTCGGGTAATGGCCCTACCGCTCTCCTCTCATACTTTGTGACCTGGGAGGGACCTGTACAAGGCTCACCTGGAGTACAGTCCGATACCTGGAAGAAATTATACTGGCCAAGTCGTGGAAGGAGACAATGTGTGTTATGTAAGAGTGGGGGTAGAGCTAGGAGACTGCCACGGAGTTGTCCAGGTGATGTTCCTGGACTCCTCGAATAGCCTCAGGGTAGAATTCTCAAAGGATTGTTAGGTAGAACTTCCTTTCGACTAGAGATGTAAGACCTAACCTAACCTAACCAAATATTACCTAATCTAACCTAAAACTAACCTCATCTTCCCGAAAGCTAACCTAATTTAATCTAACCTGATATGACCTAACCTAACCTACCCTACCCTACCCTACCCTACCCTACCCTACCCTACCCTACCCTACCCTACCCTACCCCCTCCCCCCAGTTAGTATTAAGTTGTTGAATCATCAGGTGAAATAAGCAGGTTGATCTTTCATTTATTTTTTATCCTCCTAACAGGTGAAGAAAGAATACAGTACATTTCATTTTATTAACATTCGAGTCTTATTGCAATTCAGCCGCCATTTTGTCTTGATGTTTTTTTTTCTTTGACTAGTAAGTTGGGTTTTCATAGCGACATGAGCTGAGGAAGAGGAGGGAGGGAAGAAAGGAGGATAAGAGGAGGGGGAGAGAGGGAAGGAAGAGAGTAAGAAGAGAAGGATAACAACGGGAATAGATAGGAGGAGAAGGAAGAGGAAGGGAGAAAGATAAAAGGAAAACGAGAGTTGGAGGATGGGAGAGAAAGAGGAAGAGGAGAAAAAGAAGAAGAAAAAGAGGAGAGAGAGAGAGGGAGGAGGTAGCCAAGTAACCCCCCTCCTCCCAGTCCCGCTTCCCATCATCATTTTTGATATGTCAATAAATCTGTAGGTCTTCCCCTCCCCTCCTCCTTCCTTCCCTCCCACCCCATCACTCCCCACATCCTACCTCCCACCCCATCACCCCCACTCCTCTCTAACCCACCCCATCACACCCCCCTCTAACCCACCCCATCACACCCCACTCCCTCTCTAACACACCCCATCAACCCCACTCCCTCTCTAACCCACCCCATCAACCCCACTCCCTCTCTAACCCACCCCATCAACCCCACCTCTAACCCACCCCATCACCCCCTCTCTAACCCACCCCATCACACCCCTCTCTCTCCCCACCCCATCACCCCCACCTCTCTAACCCACCCCATCACCCCCCACTCCATCTGTCCCCCATCACATCACTTCTCACCCCTCTCTCTCTCACCCCACCCCACTCACCCCTCACCCCTTTCTCATATCACCTTGATTATTCCTTCTTCATATTATTCTCATTCCTTGTGTCTCTTATTTATCATTATTCTCTCTGGTCTTCTTTCTTCCCCTTTCCCTTCTGTTTACAGGTAATAGTTCCAGTCACCTCCTATAGCTTTCGTCCAGGTGTTGTTTGTGTAATAATCATTGTATCAATAATTGTTTCTGATTATTATTATTATTATTATTATTATTATTATTATTATTATTATTATTATTATTATTATTATTATTATTATTATTATTATTATTATTATTATCTTCATCTTCTATGCCTTCTTCTTTATTTTGATTGTTTTTTCTTTCCTTTTATTTCTTCTTCCTCTTCTCATTGTTTCATCTTTGTTTTAAACGTTATTTAATATTTGTTTTTGTTTTTCATATCGATGTGCTGTTATTTTCTCCTCTTTTTCCTTCTTTCTTTTATCATCCTTGTTATCTTTTATCTTTTCTTTTAACTTTCACTTTCTGCTTTCTCTCTTCTTATGTTATTTTACCCTACAGATACACGTCCTTCGTAATATGTCTCTCTCTCTCTCTCTCACTCTCTCTCTCTCTCTCTGTTTTGTTCCTCTCACTTTCACCCTTCCCTCCCACTCACATCCACTCTCCCCTCCCACTTTGTTCCGATGTCCTCTGACACCCCACCCACCCACACACACCCGCCTTTCCTTCCCACTCACATGCATCCTCCCCTGCCCTCTCCCACTCACTTCCACCCCTCCCCCTCCCACATACATCTATCTTCCTCTCTCATTCACATCCATTCCCTCTTCTCATCCACCTCCCTCTCCCCTCCACCACACACCCACCCACCCACCCTCCCTCCCACCCACATCCATCCTGCCCTCTCACCACATCTCACCCTAACATTCCCACTCACATCCACCCTCTTCTCCCACTCACTTACACCCACTCTCCCCTCCCACTCACATCCATCCCGCCCTCTCACCTTTCAGCCTAACCTTCCCACTCACATCCACCTTCTTCTCCCACTCACTCACACCCACTCTCCCCTCCCACTCACATCCATCCCGCCCTCTCACCTTTCAGCCTAACCTTCCCACTCACATCCACCTTCTTCTCCCACTCACTCACACCCACTCTCCCCTCCCACTCACATCCATCCCGCCCTCTCACCTTCTCCTCTCAGCCCCCCTTACCACCCACCCCGCCATCAGAGAACCCCGGACAGCTCAACACGGAACAGCCCTCCCAGCCCATGCAAACTTAACGCAGGTTGGCGGGGACCTCACACCAACACTTACCCCTCGTGAATAAGTGAAGCGCTGCCACACTCCCGCCTGGCCCTGGGGAGCCGACCTGAGCCACCACCGTCAATACTTGATGATGCCGGGGCCGCGCTACCTGGCCTCACTCGCTAATTATTTTGTGGAGAGCGACCCACTCACCTGTGTTGCTGGAAATGATGGTGTGTGCTGGCGCGTTATTGGTGCGTTGTGTTGGGAAATAAAAATACAGTATGTGGTGTGTGTGCCTCTCTCTCTCTCTCTCTCTCTCTCTCTCTCTCTCTCTAAGCTACCCAAACGTTTACAAAAAGCTGATCTATTGTTGATGATAATCAATTTTCATTAAATAAATCAGTTATTTTTAAAAACCTTCATTAAGTGAGTGGTAACCCCTCCACTTCTCGCTGTGTGTTGACGGGTCGATCATCATCATCATCATGAATGGCTGTTAGTGTACAAATATACATACAGTATATATGTTGGGTGGGCCAAATGTGTACACATACCTGTAGGCGGGGTAGTTTATTAATGTGTTTTGGCCTCTGGGAGTTTGCTTGTCTATGTATCTAGGATGTGTCAGATTTTTGGATGTGTGCTTGTGGTAAGGATGTTTATACCGTATTGGGGTCTTAATGACACACGCACATACACATTTTTGGAGTATTTTAAACAATATGACCCCCTCAATTACTGGCAATATTAGTTGTTCTAGGTGGGCAGGGTTTAGAAGTAAACGGAAAATGTGAGGTAAAATGCTAAAAAGAAAACCAAACAAACCTTTGAAAACCTGAATTAACGTTTCTTAACCTAAAAAAGTCCTCAAACTATAAAAAGCTTACCTTATTCGTGTTTCCGGTGTTCATTATGTTATGGTGTTGTTTTCGGTGTTCATTATATGATGGTGCTGTTTTCGGTGTTAAGGTGTGGAGGGACTCATAAACTCGAAAGTGATTTTTAACCTTTTTATAGGTTAAGAAACGTTAAGTCAGGTTTTCAAAAGCTTGTTTGGTGTTCTTTTTAGTATTTTACCCCACATTTTCCCTCTACTTCAAAGCACCTGACTACTTAGAACAACTAATATTGTTAGTAGTTGAGGGATCATATCGTTTAAAATACTCAAACAATATAAATTTGCTACGTAAACATAATAGAATGATTTTTTTTTGCTCTTTCTCCCCATATAAATAGAAATATGAAGTTCCGTGTTCGACCTAAAACGAATCTTAACCGAAAAGATACTTACACAGCTTCAAAGACGTGCTTACATGACATCTGAGAGACACTTATATGAACATGGAGGAAAAACCTACACAGCCACAAAGAAACACACAGAGGTGGCCTGGGCGGAGTCAGAGCAGACCAAAATAACTTGATAATTGAATTCAGAGAAGTGAAGTGTCGGCCGGTCCTCTGGGGGGCGCCCAGGTGAGTAGCAGGTGTAAGAGCCATTAATTACTACAGGCGTAGCTTAATTAACACAGGTATAGGTGATGTTGGTCGTCAGGTGTTCAACTAATAGAAAGTAACGATTCGCTTTTAAGACACAAGTTATGTCTTACAGTGAAACATAAAGTAAATATCAATAGAAGAAGTATTGTTGGTGTTTTTAAAATATTACTGATGTTTAGTATTTGTGAATGATTTAAAACTACAAATATTTATATGTGTATTGGATTCGTTTTGTTATTACTAATTAGCGGCCAGAATCCCACAATGGACCCTAATGGTAGTAAGTTTCTATAGGTCTTCTTGGGATTTTTTTACTTAAACTTGACTTCGATCAAACAACTTCCCTCCCTGTCCGTGGCAATGGTCTCTGTCTATTTCTTATTTAAGGATTGTTTACACGGGTGACCTGGGTGAGAATAACTATAACAGAATAAGGGAAAGTCTTTGATGATCATTCTCATAGTTACGACATTTAAGAAGGAAGAAGATATATTTCTTTCTCTATTTTACGCCTGATAACTTGTCTAAAACAATCGAGTTGGTTTCTATAATTCTACAAGCGGTAACTAGTAATCTTTGTTAGTGTATGGAGGTACACATAGTGACTCACCACACACAGGAGTTGTTACTTTACATAACCGTCACACACACACACACACACACACACACGCACACACACACACACACATTATCCACCCTCCGGGAGGATAAACAAATGTTTGACATCCTACCTTCGCCAGCACGAGCAATCAACAGCCCCTGGTACCCCTCCCACCTCTACCCGGCAATGACACGCTTATCAGGAGAACGTTCTCCCGCTTTCTGCCTGCAGTGGCGTTCTTTTATGGTACTAACGTCTGATGTGAGGATCTCCGCAAAAACAAACACCCTGACGTTTCGTGCAGCGATAACGGATTCTGCTCGTTTGTGTAACAGTAAACAGAGATGTTGTGATAATATGTGTGTGGTGGAGTGCTGCTGGGGGGTGAGTGACAGCGTAGGAGGGAGGGCGGAGGGGGAAGTAAGGGAAGGGATATGATGCTGGAGGGGACAAGGTGGGGAGGGGAAGTGTACAATTCTGGAGGGAACATTGTGGGAGGAGAGGGTAGAGGAGAAGGGAAGGGAAGGGAAGGGAAGGAAGGGGAAGGACGTAGGGTGATAAAAAAGAGGTTTGATGATACATACATACATACATACATACATACACATACATACATACATACATACATACACACACACATACATACATACATACATACATACATACACACATACATACATACACACATACATACATACATACATACATACATACATACATACATACATACATACATACATACATACATACATACACAAAATAGAATACTAAATTAAGATCGAAACAAGAGAAATGAGGTGAAGAAAAAGAAAAGGAAGGACAAAAAAGAAGAAAAGAGAAGATACGAATCGAAAATATAAGGTCTATCAAAATAAAAAGAAAATAACAAATAAACACAAATAAGTATCAAGGTTAATAAGCCCAAAACAGGTGAGACTGGACACAGGTAAGTTAAGAATCCTCGTTGTTGTCTTAATGATACTCAGGAACTACTCTTTGGACCATACGGCACACCCCACTTCATCTCTCCCTTTATCAAAATACACCAATAAACAACGACGTGTTTTCGACCACATAGCCGATAAAAAACAAAAACAAATGAACATCAGACAGAAGATTTGAAGAATTTAAGACATTTGACAGTACACCAATGGAAACTGAACAGTCTACAAATAAACGAAGATTAAGATAAATTCAAGATATAACCCCCATAAAAAACAAACAAGAAGCTGGACGAGGTAGGAAACAGTAGCGGCGGATGTGAAGGAAAACAGCCCGAGATGTGAGGTGATGGTGACTACACAGCAACACATCACAATACAGCCGTAGGTGCGCTTAATGCTATTGTAATTTTGTTGGAGATATTTATTTGTAATAATTAAATCCAGAAATGGTGGAAATAAGGGCAAAAATAACCTAAATTATGATAAATACACGACAAAATGGCCAGAAACAAGGCGAGAATATAAAGAAGCAATGCGTATAAATACGATAGGGAGAACATTAGGTGCAAAACGACGTGCAATGAGCCTTTTATAAAAACATATTTACGACACATAAACCGCAGACAGGAAGGAAAAATTGGTAAAATAATTCCGGGAAGTGCACAGTGCGAGCGATAATGCAATATCACACACGGCAAGGTAACCAGGCAGGATCAGACCAGAGCGGGCACTGCGGCGCGGGAAACTTGTCAGGCAGCGATCCGGTAGCGGGGAGTTGGCGGCCATTTTGGAGCACTTTCTTGCGGCGTCCAGCTATCAGTGCTAGTGCGGCGCGTATACTCTTGCTGGGAAGTTCTATAGGGTGGAGAGGGGTGGCGGGGGAGAAGGGAGATCCTGTAGATTGGGAATATAGGGAAAAGAATGTGGTGGGGCTCACTACTATGATGTCGAGATATGAAAGTAAGAATACAAGGTAGGGTGTGTGGTTTTGTGTACGTGTATGAGAGTTTCTTTAATGACTTTACTGGTGACGGTTGACAGAACACTTAAGAAAAAATAAGTTTATTGTCAAAGCTTATATTGTGTTCGAAAAACCCAAACCTTACTAACACAGCTTAAAGTTTACCGACAAGGTTTATCACTACAGCTTAAAATGTACCGTTAAATGTACTCTTCAAGCTTTAGGTTTAGTACCCCAAATACTTAATTTTACTACAGTATAATTAAACTTACTACACTGACAGTATTGATCCTGGGGAGACTCACACACATATACTGCATAACACTGTAGAGGAATTACAATTGGTTTAAGGATCTTCAGTCTGTAACAGTAAACTCGATTCTCTATTAAAAAAAAAATCAACAATTCTTTAATCAAAATTTAGCACGTAGAGAAATACTTTAAAAATTGCTTAGTTTAATGTAGGTGAGTGTTCCTACAGACACAGGACAGCCGCTCTACTGCATATAACAACTCAGACTGAAGGGTGTCCTCCCCTAGCAGCCAAGACAGTAACTATACTGAGGCTGACGGAACATAAAGCTACACAGTCTCCCAGCGTTAGTTTCTCATGAGAGTAGACAGACAGAAGGAGTAACTCAGACACACATAAGATAGGAGAACCCCAGACAGACAGACAGACAGACAGATTGCGTAGAGAAACGGAAAACAGAGGAAGAGAGAGAGAGAGAGAGAGAGAGAGAGAGAGAGAGAGAGAGAGAGAGAGAGAGAGGTAGCTAGTTAGTGAGGACGTTTATCATCTTGACAAACGGGGCGCAAACTACCATATTCACCTGTTGAGACTAATCACATCCTCAGGTCGCCAGGGGGAGGGGGATGGGGTAGGGGTGTGGCAGCAAGCACTTAGAGCAATTGTAGATTTGCATTTTCAGGCAATCATTCACGTCGGTATTTTGTATGTATATTAATAGGATGTTTAAGAAGGGGTAAGAGAGCTCATCGCCTCCTCACTGTGGTAGGATGAAGGATGTGTGAGAATTGACAAGTGAGGGGGGTGATTTTCCTATTACTTTGGGTCCCTGAGGATCTAGGAGGATGAATCCGTAAGTCGAAGGGGCGGGAAGTGGAGGTAGTGATGCCGCAAGATATATGATTTTATATACTGTTGGGGAAGGCCGTTGTAGGTCGGTTATTTATCATGTCACTGTTGGTAGAGGAGGTAATTGTTACTTTATTTACCTGGGGGTAGAGAGTGAGTAGCTTCTGTAGGTGAGGGTGAGACGTGTGGGGTGAATAAGTGGGGTGAGACTCAATAAGGGATTTGTGAGAATGGAGTCAGTAAGTGGGGTGAGTGAAGTCTCTATTGTGTAGATGACCCTACCTGTACTGTGTTTAGACGACCTTACCTGTACTGTGTGTAGATGACCTTACCTGTACTGTGTGTAGATGACCTTACCTGTACTGTGTGTAGATGACCTTACCTGTACTGTGTGTAGATGACCTTACCTGTACTGTGTGTAGACGACCTTACCTGTACTATGTAGATGACCTTACCTGTACCGTGTGTAGATGACCTTACCTGTACTGTGTTTTAGTATTGGTATTGGGGGCTTTGTGTGTTGGTGTGTTGGTGGTTTGTGTTAGTGTTGGAGTGTTAGTGTTGGTGTGTTAGTGTTGGAGCGTTAGTGTTGGAGTGTTAGTGTTGGTGTGTTAGTGTTGGAGTGTTAGTGTTGGAGTGTTAGTGTTGGTGTGTTAGTGTTGGTGTGTTAGTGTTAGAGTGTTACTTTTGGAATGTGAGTGTTGGAGTGTTAGTGTTGGAGTGTTAGCGTTGGAATGTGAGTGTTAGTGTGTTAGTGTTGGAGTGTTAGTGTTGGAGTGTTAGTGTTGGAGTGTGTAGTGTTGGAGTGTTAGTGTTGGAGTGTTAGTGTTGGAGTGTTAGTGTTAGTGTGTTAGTGTTGGAGTGTTAGTGTTGGAGTGTTAGTGTTGGAGTGTTAGTGTTAGTGTGTTAGTGTTGGAGTGCTAGTGTTGGAGTGTGGCAAGTTGATTTCTTACCTGTTATATCGAGTTTTTTCTCCACTTATCTTGTTTATTCTTCTCTGCTCATCTCTTTCTCTCTTCTCGTCTATGTTTCATCTTTTCCTGAACAAATATAAGAACGAAAAAAATAAGGTCTTTACAGTTAATAAATAGACGAGAATAAAATGAGATAATAGAAAATATGACAAAGAAGGATGAAAGAAAAGAGACAAAACATGAATGATTTTATTGCGAGTTTTAAGTCAATCAACGAAGTAGCAAGACGTTCAAAACTGCCGGTAAATCAATAATGTACGTGTCCATATTAAGAGAAACCCACTAAGTCATTCTCCGTATCAACAAAACCCTTATCCACTATTTCCTAATACCGCTGACGGTTTTAATTTTCTACTTTGGTCGCCACCAGGACAACCCTCGACAACTATAATCATCCCTGAGAAAAACCGCCCACGCTATCATCCCAACCCACATAAAAACGAATCGAGTTAAGTTTAATGAAAGACATGTGACTACCATTACCTCTTTGTAAATTTAGGAGCCGGTGATAACAACAGCGGGATACACACACAAAAAAGGAGGTGGAGGAGAGATGTTGTTGGAGAGGAGCCTCGTTCAGTGTTGTCGTGTGGATGTTGAAAGTTAGTAAGATGAGTTACAGATCAATACAGATTTATCATAGTTACTCCTGCATGGGTGGCTGCTGGTGACTATCACTGGTGGAGGACCTCGTTAGGAGCACAACACCTGAGATGATCAGTGGTGAGAGGTGAGGTGAGGTGAGGAGACAGACAAGCTACAGCCTCCATAAAACTGATATAAATAACGGCGCCGAAATATAGCGATCACATTATTTATTTTCTGGTTATGACAATAATGATAGTGACCATGATGTAGTGATCCCGTAAATTTGGACACAACCCTTAATATTATACGGCTCAGTTTGGGGTGCCCCACGAAAGTGAAATTTATGTACATTTTAATAGAGTTAAAACAATCACTTCGCTGCTTATTACGGGGGTGAGCCTTGAATGGCCTGTTGAACACCGACCTACCATCAAATTTCCCAAAGTGGACGAACTGGTTAATATCGTTTCAGTACGCGATTTACGGGCTAGAAATTTTCAGATTTTTTTTTTGTTTTTTGTGCCTCGTGTTGAGGGGTTGGCTTAGCTCACGATATTTATAATAATCAATGTAATAAGTACTTCGGGTGCGGGTGGGAGCGCTACTGTGTGTCGGGTGGAGGTAAATGATAGGGTCCGAGGAGGCCCTGATCGCTGGGGTTACCTACCTCCATCACCCGCCTCCCTAATACACCTGGCCAGAAACTTCTCATTACCTGGAGTTATGAGCCCCTCCTGTCCATCACGCGACCTACCTCCTCCATCGATCAGTCCGCCACAGGTCTCATCCTCTCTCTCTCTCTCTCTCTCTCTCTCTCTCTCTCTCTCTCTCTCGACGACGCTGTGAGGATTAACTTAAGGTCCCAAGTCAGTCATTGAGTCCTGTTGGTCGTCTGGGAATCAGTTATATACATCTAGTTATTCAATTGTTTCCACCTCTTCCCAGAAGTTGATTGTATTTCGTGTGTACTGGTACAGTTGTCATGACGACGTTTACACACTATGGTTAGAAGGGCGTGGGCATCGTCGTGTAGGTCGTCCACCAGGTGTGTGTGTGTGTGTGTGTGTGAGGATGGTTCAGCTTGTCATCGTCCAGGATAGAGTAAATTAGTGCGAGAAGTTGTCCTTCCTTTGTCATGCCTCGCTTCCTGCCTTTCTTTTTTCTTTCTTCTTTCTTCTATCTTCTTCTTTCTTTTACTACTTTTCCTTCCCCTTCTTCTTCTCCTCCCTTTTTTCCTTCCCCTATTTCACCTCTTCTCCCTTTTTTTCTTTTCTTCCCTTTACCATCACCTATTTCTCCTTCCTCCTCCTCCTCCTCCTCCTCCTCCTCCTCCTCCTCCTCCTCCTCCTCCTCCTCCTCCTCCTCCTCCTCCTCCTCCTCCTCCTCCTCCTCCTCCTCCTCCTCCTCCTCCTCCTCCTCCTCTCCTCCTCCTCCTCCTCCCTCCCTCCTCTCCCAGGGCCAGCCATCACACTTCCCGAGGCAAGCTTTTAACACCCTTCAATCAGCCGCCTCCTGTTGACAGCTGCTGATTGCCAGTGAGGGAGAGTGAGAGGTGAGGGAAGGCGTGAGAGGCCGAATGAGAGGCGAGAGGTGAGGGAAGGCTTGAGAGGCCGAATGAGAGGTGAGGGAAGGAAGGAGTGAGGTGTTGGAGGGTGAGAGGTGAGGGAAGGAGTGAGAGGCCGAATTAGAGGTGTTGGAGAGGGTGAGAGGTGAGGGAAAGGGTGAGAGGCCAAGTGAGAGATGAGGGATGGAATGAGAGTGGCCGAGTGAGAGATTGACATAAGGGGTGAGAGATAATTTAGAGAGAGAGAGAGAGAGAGAGAGAGAGAGAGAGAGAGAGAGAGGTTTATGTTCACGGAAGGCTCAGTCTCTGGGCTACCCGACTTATAAGCTGAACCCAGAACCGGACCCGAATTTTCCTAACAAAATCCATGGATTCAGTTAGGTAAATTTAGGCTGGCTAACCTAACCTAACCTAACCTAGCCTGACATGAGATGACATGACCTGGCCTAACCTAACCTAAACCTGACATGAGATGACATGACATGACCTGGCCTAACCTAACCTAACCTAGCCTAACCTAACCTAACCTAACCTAACCTGACATGACATAATATAACCTAACGTAACCTAATCTAACCTAATTTTACTTATCGTAAGCTAAGTTATGGACGGATTGTGGCAACAGTTACAGGCCGAGGCAACACTGTCATATCTCAGTCTTGAGGTCGTTTAAAGTCTTATGTTAAAAAGTCTCTTAGTGTTGACAACGGTGTCTGACGATGTCCAGCCCAAGATGAGATTACCAGGACCGTACAGGTGCTGGAAAATGTTGACAGTCAGAGAACAATGGCGCTAAGGTCTGATATATCTCCAAGTGTCATCAGGACGGATTGTACACAAGGAGGCCAGGCCAGGTCAAGGTCGCCGTACACGCATGACTACTCCTCGCCAAGACCGCTATCTCACCAGCCTGGCTCGTGGCTATCGTCAGTGTACAGCTTGTTTCCTGGAAGGAAATTTTCGTAGGGGCATCTAAGTGCAGGTAACAGAGATAAATCGTCTCCACGAGGATGAAATGGGGCCAACCAGCCACGGGTCCTGTTTTCACCACAACTCAGAGTTCTGCCAGGTTGAAGTTTGTTCGTGATCTGTATGACTGTCCAGGGCAACACTGAAACCAGTGCTGCTCACAGACGAGAGCAGATTTTCGGTATCTAGTAAAGGTAGACGTGTAAGGTGTAAATGCTGTTGAAATTGAACGTTACTGTGGAGGCTGAGTCATGGTGCCGCAGGAGTCCTTGTGAACAGACGTATAGATCTCCACGTGGTTGAAGGGGGTACTGCGGCCCCGAGGTGTTACAACGATTTTAACATCTACTGAAAGACATTTTGTGGATATAATAGATGATAGGGGCGTCCTAGTGCAAGATTATGCCCGTTCACACACAGCTTTAGAGTCTAAGGAGAAACTTGTTGCAGCAGTAGATCTACAGGTAAGTCCTATAGAGCGCGCTTGGGACAACCTATCAAGGAGTCTATGGTAGCAGGTCTACACAGCTTACACACTCTGAGATGTGCCCTCGTCCAGGACTGTGAGGCCACAACACAGGATGACGTAGGACACATCTCGACGTTGCCAAGAGAGTGTCCGGGCTTGAGGAAGTTCAGGAATTAGACACAGTTTGTGAACGTTTGAAAGAATGTTTCAATAATTTATTTCCAAAATATCCTCGTCAATATTCTGTGTGAGTAACCTCTTTGGTGTCGTGGTCGTTATGTGGCTAAATGTGTAAGTTAATTAGGTAATTGTAACACTAAATGGTGATAATTACCTATTAGTAATAACTTCTATGTATTTCTTATTTATGAAAACTTCTGACTGGCCATAGATAATCATGCAAGTCATCATAATACCTTAGGTATAATTTGACTACCTCATGGTGGTAAACGACGTCTTAAATGAAAAAGAAAATTTTTTACCATATACGAATTAATTTTCAATAAGTTGTAACAATAATAAGATATAACTTCTCCCTATTTGACTAAATCTCAGTTACTTTTTAAAGATTAATCAGTGAGTATCTCTATTTAGCATAATATACTGTAGGCTTTGTCATGATAATAAAATAACTTATTAATGTGTAATGTTGCCTTCATCGTCAGCCTGTTGTGTGTTGTGACTGAAAAGACTCACCAAGTGTTGCTTTAGTATGTGTAAGCAGTGAACGTGTTGATGATGTCCTTTTTCCGGCGACTCAAAAACTGTCCCTTTGTGTGTTTTCAGTAATGAGACGAGAATGGTTTCTGACTCCGTTTTGGCCGGCCATTATGTGTGATGTACTGAGCCGTCACATCACCAACAAAGAGAAATAGTCAACTTTCTGATCTCTGGACACTCAGATCTTTGACCAGGAATCTTAAAGGTGAGTTTGTTGAGCTTCCGCCACAACAGTAGATGTGATACAGACAAACAGCTGAAATGTCGACAGAAATACACCTCATGCCTAGTTAAGGGAAGAAATTAAACTCAGAATGATTTAAATAAGTTGAGCTTCCTGTTTTGTTATAGTGGGTGTTGGTGATGGGGTGTATGAGGTGGTTATGGTAGCTGCTGGTGATGGGGTGTATGGGGTGGTTGTGGTAGCTACTGGTGATGGGGTGTATGAGGTGGTTGTGGTAGCTGCTGGTGATGGGGTGTATGGGGTGGTTGTGGTAGCTGCTGGTGATGGGGTGTATGGGGTGGTTGTGGTATCTGCTGGTGATGAGGGTTGCCCGCTGGCTCCCGTTGTGTATTTTTGTTACTAGGTAATTACCCTGGTCGTTCCCCTGGACGAGCTGGTGTCAGTCCATCTGGCCACCAATCTGTGTCAGTCCATGTGGCCATCAGCCGGTGTCAGCCCACCTGACCATCAACCTGTGTCAGTCCATGTGGCCATCAGCCGGTGTCAGCTTACCTGGCCATCAACCTGTGTCAGCTCACTTGGCCGTCAGCTTGTGTCAGCTCGCCCCACCACTATGCAAATGTGTTTATATAACCTGCAGTGTGGTCGACTTGTGACGGTAGAGCAACCACCAGAGTATACAAACCCAAAACACACACACACACACACACACACACACACACACACACACACACACACACACACACACACACACACACACACACACACACCTAATGACCTCACAGACAGGAATACATATACAAGAAATCTATATCGACAACATAACATAAACACTGTACGAATACACTACTAACCGATCCTCCACACAGAAGATAAATCCACATGTTTTATGACGCATCAGAATTAAGTATTACACGTAAAAAGTAAAATATGGACAACATCTTTAAATAATAAATCTCTCCAGGGCATAAAACCAGGAGAAAGGGACGTGGTGGTGGTGGGGGGGGGTGGTGGTAGACAGATAGACAGGTTGGGGTACAGGTGGAAAAATCAAGTAGAGAATAAAGAGAAGGGTGCTGCTGTAGGGTAAAAGGGAGAGAGAGAGAGAGGGAGATAAAAAGCTGACCCATGGTGTAATGAAGGTAGACAAACAAGGAAATAGAGAGACAAGGGATAAAAAGAGGGAGACGAGAGAGGAGATAGATTAACAATACAGATAGACAACGATAAATAGAAATACATAGAAAGACACGTTGATAAACAGTTATAAACACAGATACTTAGACACAATGGGAGGTAGATAAACATAGGTAAAAAGACAGAAGAATTCATTGATAAAATGTTGTGTTGATGTAAAAAAAACAGATAGGAGGAAGACAAACAGACAGACAGACATAAATAAATAAATATAATAAATACAAAGAGACAGACAGACAGACATAAAAAGAGAGAGAGAGAGAGAGAGAGAGAGAGAGAGAGAATAGTACCAACACTGCTAGATCATATCAGGTGATAGTCACCAGCCTCTTCACAAAGGCAACACTCTCCTCACTATAGCCTTCTTCTTATACTCTCCTCACTACACTCTTCTCAGTGCACTTTTCTCACTCTCCTCACTACACTCTCTTCACTACACTCTCCTCACTACACTCTCTTCACTACACTCACTCTCTCTACACGTACGCTCTCCTCAGTCCTCACTCTCCTCACTACACTCTCCTCACTACTCTCCTCACTCTCACTCACTACACTACACACTCTCCTCACTACACTCTCCTCACTACACTCTCCTCACTACACTCTCCTCAGTACACTCTCCTCACTACACTCTCCTCACTACACTCTCCTCACTACACTCTCCTCAGTACACTCTCCTCACTACATTCTCTTCACTACATTCTCTTCACTACACTCTTCTCACTACACTCTCCTCACTACACTCTCCTCACTACACTCTCCTCACTACACTCTCCTCACTACACTCTTATGTTTTCAGTATCGGCGTTCAAACCGTTTTATTATATACTCAGGTGAGAACAAGTGTCGAGTTTGTTTATTATTATTATTATTATTATCATTATCATTATTATTATTATTATTATTATTATTATTATTATTATTATTATTATTATTATTATTATTATCATTATCATTATTATTATTATTATTATTATTATTATTATTATTATTTTCATTATTGTTATCATTATTATCATTATTATTATTATTATCATTATTATTTTTATTATTTTTATCATCATTATTATTATTATCATTATTATTATTATTATTAGTATTATTATTATTATTATTATTATTATTATTATTATTATTATTATTATTATTATTATTATAAACATCATTTCATCTCATTTCTCAATAATTAGATATCAATATACTTTTTTTCTCTACCAGTTTGTTTATCAATGTTGTTATAATCAAAACTCAGAGTCTCTTTAGTACAACAACAGTTCAACATATCTGAATAATGCATGAATAAGAATGTTGCCAATGGAAAATTCAACATTTATTATGTATAAATTCACCAATAAAACACATCACCAATAAAACACATCACCAATAAAACACATCATCAATAAAACACATCACTAATAAAACACATCACCAATAAGGTTCTCAATCAAGTTTACCCCAAATAAATTCTCCATCAGTGGGAATAAACGAACTCTTGATTTTTTTTCTTTTTAAGTTTCTATCCAATTCCGTCGTCATTTTAGTTCACTTTGTTATCTCATGACTTAAGATAAATTCGTGGGTAACTTTCTCGCACGAAGCTTGCTGACTTGCTACCTCTGGACTGCATAAGGTCGTGATGAACACAGTGGATAAGGCTGTATGTCCTGATTACACACCCCCTTACTTTATAATGACCCGCTGCCTTCACTCCTCTCTCTTTCGAAGAACCACAAGTGAGACGTAAATGCAACAGTAATAAATAAAGTCAAATTAAATTCAGACAACGTTAAAATTATCCTGGAAATTCTATTGATAAACAAATAATATAACAATTAAACTTATATTATTCCTTACAACACCGTGAATTAACTTAAAAACTGCTGGAGGGATATTACTTTTTTGTCTCTCTCTTAGTCTATTGGCCAAAACTCACGACCAGACTCTTATAAACCTGGATCATATACAATGTTTCACTCCTCCAATGTCATCCTCTTAGAAATTACACATCGTAACATGAATCCTCACTTACGTTTGCTTGGTAATTTCACGTCAAGAAAATGTAGAGTCATCAGGGCAAAAATGTTAAAAGTTATCCTCATTGCTTATGTATTTGTATAACTATTTATATAAATCATAAATAATGGGAGACCCAGAATTTTGCCCTGAGGAATCCCGTCGCGTACGGCTTACCTGTCAGGGCCGACCATGTCATTATCTGTGAACGAGACGGGTTACTGTGATGAGTCTTAGATGGTTGGAATTTGATATAAACTATTTCCTAGTACAGTGGTGTATTAAAGAAAATAATATCAAATAAATAAATAGTAATAATAGACAAAAATCTTAGATGGTTGGAAATACATGTAAAGCATTTCCTAGGACAATGGTGTATTAAAGAAAATAATAATAATAATAATAATAATAATAATAATAATAATAATAATAATAATAATAATAATAAATAAATAATAATAATAAAAAATCTTAGTTGGTTGGAATTTTTATTAATTATTTCCTAGTACAGTGGTGTATTCAAGAAAATAATAATAATAATAATGATAATAATAATAATAATAATAGACAAAAAACTTGATTGTTGGAAGTTGATATAAAGTATTTCCTAGCAGTTAATACAAAAAAAAACAGATTCCAAGCGATACTCAACAATATAATACATTCAAATGATAGTGCTTTGTTATTATGAACAATTAATTGGTGGTTTTATTGTGAAGAGAAAAGTCTTAGTGTTCTGTTTTTTCTATTTAATTTATCTTGGGGATCTTGTTCTGTGCTACATAATAAAAGAAAATATGTATTGAACCTTGTGTATATATTTTTAACTAAACAAAGGAATAAATTATGGTGGTAGAACAGTGAGGTTGGTTGACGTTAATGTATGTAACTTGGGAGGTCGGTTTGGGAAACATTTGATCAAACGTCAAGGTTAGTGGTCATTGTCTAGGTCAATGGCAAGGTCAAAGGTCAAGGTCAGAGGTCAGTGTCAAGGTGGTAGTCCATTAGTCGGTCACTTACCGCCAATTGATGGTGATTTTCAGGTGAGTGACACAGGACAACTCTCTTTGTTAACAATGACATAACGTACGACAAAATGACCAGAAAGCGCATAATAACACTAGTTATACCTCAACTTTAGCAAAGCCTTTGACAGAGTCCCCCACGAAAGACTAATACGAAAAGTCAAGGCTCGTGGAATTGGAGGAGATATTCTAAAATGGGTTAGAGCGTGGTTACAGGACATGAAACAGTGCGTAAGCATTAACGGCACTAAATCCGATTGGGGTAACGTCACTAGTGGAGTACCCCAAGGCTCAGTAATTGGACCATTACTATTTATTATATACATAAACGACATAGATATAAGCATAGACAGCAGCAAAGTAAATTTGCTGATGACACTAAAATAGGGAGCGTAATTAAATCTGACGAGGACTCCGCAAAACTACAGGAAGATCTAAACAAATCTTTCCATGGTCAGAAAAACGGCTTATGAAATTTAATGTGGACAAACGTACAGTACTTAGTCTAGGAGATGTAAAAAAGAGAAACCAGATATCAGATGAACAACGTTGTTATAGAGAAATCCGACTGAGAAAGATTTAGGGGTAATGATAAGTAGAAATCTTAAACTAAAGTCAACAATGTGTATTTGCTCGAAACAAGGCTAAAAAAGTACTTGGGTTCATACAAAGGAGTGTTAGTTACTATATTTTGTGCTTGTGAGACCTCACTTGGATTACGCAGTTCAGTTTTGGTCACCGTACTACAGAAAGGATATAAAATCCCTTGAAAGAATTCAAAGGAGAATGACAAGACTAATCCCGGGCATTAGGAACTTTGAGTACAGAGACAGGATAAAGCATCTTGATTTGCACTCCCTCGAGAGAATTAGAGTGGGGGGCGATATGATAGAGGTGAATTAATGGAAGTCAGGGCTAAACAAATGTGATATAACAAAGGTACTCAAACTATCCAACCAGGAGCAAACTCGTAACAATGGTTTTAAATTAGACAAATTTAGATTTAGGCGCGAGATAAGCAAACATTGGTTTGGAAATAGAATAGTGGATGAGTGGAACAAGTTACCAAACATCATCATTAACTCGAATATGCTGGATAGCTTCAAACATAGGTTGGATGCATATATGAGCGATAGGGGTTGGGTGTAAACGGGACTGCCTAGTATGGGCCAATAAGCCCTCTGCAGTTTCCTCCATTCTTATGTTCTCATGTTCTTATATCTGGTTTGGTGACGTCTGCTCATGTATGTCAAGGTAATGCACGCTCCTCCTGAAGATAAACTCGGGATATAGGTTGTTTTTGTAAGGAGGTGTGAGAGTGTAGGGGTGTGGGGGCCAGCTCTTGTTCCAGGATTATAGTTACCAGTGCAGTTTGCGAGTTGTCTGGTCTCTCCCAGTGTGTGTGTGTGTGTGTGTGTACGGTGCATTGTGAGTGGTGGTGTGTGGAGAGGGTGAGTATGTAGGGAGAACTGAGGGACACACACACACAAAGACAGTCTCCTGGCGTATAAAAACGTATAAACAAACACACCACACACACACACACACCCTGAAAGCGCCCGACACATCAAGCACCGGGACCCACTTGTTCGTCTTCATTATACCTGAACAAATATACTAATTGTACCTGAACACATTCACTACCTGTAATTAAAGAGTCGCTCTGAGAGATGAATGAAATGAACACGTCAGAGATACATTGTACTCAGGTGTGTGGTATCTTTACTGTCTCTCTCTCTCTTTATCATTACTGCCTTTCTCCCTCTTTATCATTACTGCCTCTCTCCTTCTTTATCTTTACTGCCTCTCTCCTTCTTTATCTTCACTACGTCTCTCCCTCTTTATCATTAATGCCTCTCTCCTTTATCTTCACTGCCTCTCTCCTTCTTTATCTTCACTATCTCTCTCCCTCTTTATCATTACTGCCTCTCTCTCTATTTTCTCTCTCTCTCTTCCTCTTTTATCTCCATTATATCTCTCTTATCTCCATTGTCTCTCTCTATCTTTACTGTCTCTATCTCTCTTCACATACACACCCGTAAGTACACTCAAATACACACACATACAGACACACAAACACATACACATGCAAGTAAACACATACATAAGCACAAATATATACACACGCAGAAATGCATATACTTACACACAAATACATGCACGTACAAACACACACATAAAGACACATACACACAAGTACACACATACAGGCACAAACACATAGCTACACACTCAAGTACACACCTACAGAGACATACAGTACATAGATTACTAGGCGATCAACTCCTGTAGTCAGACGCACACGTATGCAAAGAAAATAACACACACACACACACACACACACACACACACACACACACACACACACACACACACACACAAGGGATCTTTAGCCAGCCACTTCAAGCTCAACACAAGAGGAGGAACACTCGCAGTAACAACCCTCAAAGAACACGAATTAACAATGATTTAATTTTGGCGTCCAGATAAAAATTGCGAATAAGTCCGATATAATTATTCCTCGTTGCAGTATCCCACATACCAGCGGGGGCGGGCGAGTACAATGGTAACCCACACGGTGAGTTAAGGTCGGTTATCCTAGTGCTTCAAGCTACACTGGAACCATATCGAGGCCCAATAATTACAGAGGCTTTTTTGCTCTCATTGACTTATGGCTGACTCCGTCTCTCTCTCTCTCTCTCTCTCTCTCTCTCTCTCTCTCTCTCTCTCGTATCGATGCAACGTAGATGATGCTAATGTTTCTTTTTTTCTGTCTTGTCTTAACCACTTGGAGGATCGACCTTCAACCCCTTGATTTTTCGTTCAATTGTACGTTGGTTGAGTTTTTAGTGTGGCTTTGATGACAGGATGGGTGCTGAGTGGTTCCTGCCCCCACCCCCCTCACCCTCCCACCTCTCTCTCTCTACAGTGTTGTCTAGAGGGGTTGTTATTTGGTCCATTGGGGGAGGTGTGGTGGTGGTAATAGTGGTGGTGAAGGAGGATGTGCTGGTGGTGATGATGAGGTTATGGTAGTGATGGTGAGGGCTATGGTAGTGATGGTGAGGGCTATGATGGTGGTGGAGTATAAGGAAGGATCAGTGGTTGTGGTAGAGATGGTGGTTGATGTTATTGTTGTCGTGGTAGTGGTGATAGTAATGGCGATGGAAGTTATAAAGGGATTGCTGGTAGTGATGGTAATGGTGGTTAGTGTAGATGCAGGTAGTGGTGATGGCGTTGATGTTGTTGGTGGTAGTGATGGTGGTTTTTGTGATGTTGATAGTGGTAGTGGTGGTGACGTTGATAGTGGTAGTGGTGTTGGTGGTAGCCTACTGTGGGAGGTCATGAGTGTGGCGGGTCAGTGGTCAGGTCAGCCAGTAAGAGATGAGTCAGTATGTTGATTTTGTTGGGGCCATGCAGGGACCCCCTCTTCTGGGCCGTCACTGGTAAACACCGCCTCAATCACCAGGACCTCCTTGTTGAAATAGCCCTAAGTCTTGCAACACTTAGCCACACTGTTCACAAACGTATCTGTAGCAATGAATGGGTAGACCAACACAGCAGCCACACCCTCGTATGTGGAAAATCCGGGGGTTGTCATATGAGGTGACACGCGGTAAATGACGTCATCAAGAGTCTGCCACTGTGGGCCACCAATCACATAGGGAACCACATCTACACAGGAACAATAATAAGCGTCCAGATAGAATCACATTGACCCCTGGGAGGACGGTAAACAGCTGGTGTGGGACTACACCTTGGTGCCACTTTCCTCCACCTCAGTACAGCTGGAACATGGAGGACAGCAATCTTTGGTGGAGAAAACCAGAAGGAAGGAAGTACACGAACCTGAGCCCCTCACTATTACTTTGTCGCAGTAGGATCAGAGACTCTGAGGCCATCAAGTTCTTGAACGAGCATCGAGCTACTCGATCCCGCACATTAACATAGCAACCCAGAGAGGGGATGTTTGCTGCATACTGGGTCTCTTCCCTCACCTGAAGGGGAATAGAAATGAGGATAACAACGAAGATTAAACACCACCAACAACATAATCAGGAAGGTGAAGAACAACAAGAGAGAATGAGTATAAGAGGCACCATAGGTACGGTGCAACACACTCGGTGACCCCCACACTCAGTGACCTCAACACTCAGTGACCTCCACACTCAGTGACCTCCACACTCAGTGACTCCACACTCAGTGACCTCCACACACAGTGACCTCTACACACAGTGACCTCTACACACAGTGACCTCCACACTCAGTGACCTCCACACTCACTGACCCCCACACCGCGACTCCACCCACCAATGGTATTGTTGTTAGGTAGGTGTTGTCGCAGGCGGTGCCGTCATCAGATTTGTGACATCATAGGTCGTATTGTCATCAGATTGGTGACATCACAACTGCTGTCGTCATCAGGCTGGTGACATTACAGCTGCTGTCGTCATCAGGTTGGTGACATCACAGCTGGTAATGTCACAGATGCCGGATTAATAAAGGGTCTGGAAACACTTCATTGCCGTGACTAAGACCTCGCAAGAAAACTTCTATGTGCTGTTTGAGTCTCAAAAAAGTCGTTCAGGTGTACCATTATAATTACCTTACACACACACACACACACACACACACACACACACACACGTGCGCTCTGTAAGATCCACCTTATTGTTTTGAAAGTGTACGTCACAACTTGGTGTAACGACCAGCACAGCTCATTATGATCATCTGATGTATTTTGGCGTCAAACAACTGGTGCTATTATCGTTAAATATAGTTGCTGAGTTGATCAACAAATGATAAAACTACTAAGATAAGTTAAACGTTCTTAATACTCAGCAAGACCACAAACGACTCTTAATTATTTCAAATTCTGGCGCGCAGTCCGCCATACAAAAACACATAATCCACAGCATCCTGGAGGCTGTAGTGCTGCAGCGCTCGCAGCAGGTGTAAATACGGCCACCGCAGCCCCGTCTCCCGGCTGGTTTTTCCAGGATAGACATTGTTCATTAATTATTAGCCAAATGTTGGTTAAGTACGGTTTGCCTGGTCTGCACTGAACTAGAATGCTTAAGTTATAGCTTCTGTGATATGATTCTAAAAGCATTTTCTCTCCACAACTTGAGTTCAACGACTGAATTCTTTGGTAACCAGTTCTGCAGCAGTGTCAGTATAGATGTAGGTTAGTGAATGTGAAATTTTTAGGTTGCAGAAATGAAAATGATCGTCCGTCCTGGGATAAACATGTCTGTGGGCGCGTTTCTTCCACAGTTCCAAGTGGCTCCTCCTCTAACTCTGGAATGTTGACCTAATTAACAGCTGGCAATATCCTGCAGCAGCGTATAATTTGTCATAATTATCCTATTCAAATGAGTTTTTTCCCCGCGCTTACAAATGATACTCGATGTTGCCTACTCGATGGGCGGGGAGAATAAAGCTTGGACTAGATGTTTCAATAAATCGGCGGATACTGACCAAGAAAACTTTGTAAAATTTGCGGAAGTGGTGGAAAATAGTGATTATGAGCCATCTCACCTGCGCCCGGTGTATTACTTTAACCCTGCGAGTCAAATGTCTAGATGAATTATGATCCAGCCCCGGGATTGGTCGAATATCCCTCGGTGTCCGATTACCTGCATTGTGGCCTTGTGTGGTGACATACACTCGTTTGATTATACGTTTGTGATCACTCTCCAACCTCACAGCGCACCAACTCAAGCTCACTGTAACATTCAGACCCCTCTGGTGTACTCCTTTGTGAATATTAATGTGTGAAAATATGATTAATACGAAAGAGAAGGCCAAGTCCTAAAGTGGTTGTGGTTAACGCAGCGGGTGCCATCCATCGCGCGGTAAAGGGTGTACAGTTGGCGAGTCGTTGCCATCGCGAGTGTCTACTTTTATCCCCTTACGAATCATTTTCCTCGTACACAGAAGTCATCGTTATAAAAGTTCTCTATAAACACTTCCTGGTATCTTAGTCTAGTAATTTTTGGGGAAGTGAATCAAGATGAGGTGGAAGGGAGGCTTTAAGCGTAGCGCACTGAGGATGATGGAGGAGCGGTGAGCTGGCCTGCCGTTGTCTGGGCTAGCAAGGTGGCGAGTGTTCGGCCTTGTTGTGATGCTGGAACACTGAACCCTCACTCCTCTTCACCCGTAACACGTGACACACAAGGAACTGTGTGTAGGGGTGTGAGAAAGGCAGAAGGTGGAACAAAGATGGAAGTGGCCAATAAGAGAGGGAGAAAAAAGAATGTACCGAGAGAGAGAGAGAGAGAGAGATAGACAGGCAGACAGAGAGAGAGAGAGAGATACAGACAGACAGACAGACAGAGAGAGAGAGATATACAGACAGACAGACAGGCAGACAGAGAGAGAGAGAGAGAGAGAGAGATTCCGCCGCTGCCCCCACCAAGGCGGAGTACGTCTGGAATGCTGTGGCTCCGTACACTGTGCTACCTCCTTCTGTCCCTCCAGTCTAGGATCTCCGAGAGGACTCCTATCTCAACAAACCCAGGTGGTGGATAGTCCGTTTATATATGACACACCTGGGAGGCTAGGGTGGAGCGTGTGGAGGTTGCACGTCAGGTATACACACCAATAGTTCACAGTGAGGTTCCCCCGCGGTGTGGTGGTGGTGTGGTGGCGGCCAGTTGCACCGTCATTGTTTACATGTGTCGGGCAGTGAGGGAGGAGGGGCTGGCGGCGGCGCTGGGACACAGGTAAGGTTCTCCTGCCTGGCTTAGCTTTTGGCCTTTTCTCCTCTGCTCCTTCACTTCGCTATGGCTATTAGTGTCTCTTTCTCTCTTTCTTGTTTTCTTCTCTACCCTCTTTCTCTTGCCTTCTTTCTTACATTCTCTTTCGGCACTTCTTCAGCCCTCTTATATATAATCCTCTCATTCTTTTCTTTGTATTTCTCTTTCGTTTTCTTGGGTTATTTTCTCATTCTTGTTTTTATTCTTTTTTCTCCTATCTCTTCTACATTTTATAACTTTCTCTTCTTCCTTTCTTTATTTTTGTATATTCTTCTAACTTCGTGTCTTGACTTCCTGGCATTGTTCCTCTTCTCTCCTATCCTGTCTGTCCACTGTTATTTCTACATTTATTCTCTTCCCTGATCCTCCTCTCCTATTCTCTACTCTTCATGGTTATATGCTTCCTATCTTTCTTCTCTTTTCTTTCCCTGTTATTTTCTCCTTCACTCTTATCTTTGGTTTGTCTCTCCTCGTCTGTATCTTTGTGTGTATTTCTCTTGTCTCTATTATTTCTATTCCTTTTTATTTTCTCACCTCTCCCGCTTCTATTTTCTCTTCATTCTTCCTTTTTATTATTTCTTTCAACTTCTCTCTCTCTCTCCTGATTTAACCTCAGGCCTTCTCTCTCTCCTCTCTCTCTCCAATTACCGGAGGAATAAGACTCAACTAAGATGGGGAGATGGGTAGCGTCTAGTCGGTCGGCCAGCGTCTGGAGGAGTCTACCACGTTCTGGATGTGTCAGCCAGGTTTGGATGAGTCGAACAACATATTTTTGGGTCGACCAGGGTCTTTATGGGTCGATCAGCGTCTAGATAGGGCGACCAGTGTTTAGATAGGGTGATCAGCGTCTAAATTGGTCGACCAGCGTGTGTTTGGGTCGATCAGGGTCTTTATGGGTCGATCAGCGTCTAGATAGGGCGACTAGTGTTTAGATAGGGTGATCAGCGTCTAAATTGGTCGACCAGCTTGTGTTTGGGTCGACCAGGGCCTAGGTGGGTTGACCGGCGTATAAAAAGTTCGACCAGCATCTGTGTAGGTCAACTAGCCCACCTACTGTAGCTGATTCACTAAAGCTACAGTGGCAAAATGGTCATAAAAAATGTCGTCGACTCTGCAATGAGACTTTACTCCAACCAGACTCTGTTCTGGTTACATGGAAGAGATTACCCTTCCAATCTTTGAGAATCTAAACCCACAACCTAACCTAACCTAACCTAACCCACAACACAGATTCTTAGGACATATACTATATTTTCATCATATAACTTGGGGTTAATACAAGACTGGTTTCCTTACAGTAGAGTCTCAGTGTAATTTCAACGTCATTCTGGCAGCTATTAGTGTTATTATTGTCAAGTGGACTAGTTAGATAGTTTTTCCACGCCAACTGCAGTGTGTGTGTGTGTGTGTGTGTGTGTGTGTGTGTGTGTGTGTGTAATATCATATTTGGTTTTACCTGAACTGAAGTATATTTATTTCCTCCCCGTGTGAGTATAACTGTATAGGATTTTGTCTTGTGTTACCTTTCAAGTGGACAACACATGACCCACAAACTACCAGAGTGAATATATTCCGTAAATCACCGATATATTCCGTAAATCACCGATATATTCCGTAAATCACTAAAATATTAAATAAAACGCTGAGATATCCACAAAATACCGATATATTCCATAAATTACCGATATATTACATAAATCACCGATGTATTCTATAAAACACCAATATATTCAATAAAACACCTGTATACCTGCTTGGTGTATGATAACCGATAGCGTTTTATGTGCATTTAGTACCAAGAAATTAAAAACAAAATCATATTGTATTTTTTTCACTTGCATTGTTAAATCGAGACGTGTTTTTTAGAGAATGTAATCACACTGAAGACATATATACCGGGTGTTCATATATTATTTTACCCTATTTTCAAACTTTATTACCTGAAATATATCATACACAGAACACGAAAACAAAAGCACACGAACTGAACATCAGGAGAGTCAGGAATGAAACGCCATCTCTCAGTCGTGTTTCCTTCACTCCCAACTTAGATAATATTTTCGGGGTTATGATGTGTAATGGTTCACACTTAGAGGTCCAGGGTTCGATTCCCGACTAGTGAGGTATTGTTTGTTTAAGGAAGTCAGCGTGCTATATGGACTGATGAGGTATATATATATGTATATTTTTTATTATTATAATTTCCTGAAGGTGTTAAACGAGAATCAGGTGAGTAAAATATTATGCAGGATTATTATATCATATATCAGGTAATTGTTTGTCATGTAAAGGGGAATAATAACATGATCTGTAAAAATATGTGTTTGTCTGTTATACATACATACATACATACATACATACATACATACATACATACATACTTCGACTTATTAATGAAAATGTTATTGATGTTGATTTACCTGTTGTGCTTGTCTGATTGTTGTACTACAGGTAACTATCATAGGAAGAGGGTTGGTGTGTTGAGGATGGTCGGGCAGGTGGAGGTGTTCCCGTACAGCTGGAGTCATTAACCTAGTCATAGTCCATGTTTCTGGTGGTTAAGTGACGTTACTCCATAATATTATTAAACCTCCGTCTTGGAAGGATAATAATTTGACTTTTTTTCTAGTATTTTTATAACTTTTTTGAACAGAAGTTTGATAGTAGTTTCGTATTTGTGAGTTTTATTCTACTTTTAATTTATTTTATGTCTCATGAACAGATATAGAAAATTATTATTCATTTGTTTTCATGACGTAATACAGCTGTTATGGAACCAGCGTGGGGCAGTTCTCCAGGTGCGTCTTTCTCCAGGTGCGTCTTTCTCCAGGTGCGTCTTTCTTCAGGTGCGTCTTTCTTCAGGTGCGTCTTTCTTCAGGTGCGTCTTTCTTCAGGTGCGTCTTTCTTCAGGTTGCATCCTCTTCCTCGACTCCTTCAGAAGTTATCATACAATTCGTCACTCTTTTTTACAGTTAGATCTTGGCTTCATTTAATGGTTTCATCTTTCTGTTTGACGACAATGATGTAGTTTTCTCTCCTAACTCTCTGCTTGACTTCTCTCATGAGTTGCATTTTCTCACTTGTGTTTCTTATTAAAATACAGTTAAATGATCGGATGTCTGCTCTGAGTCATTCCCATAACGTTTTACAGTCATCAGTGTAATCATTTTATTTTTCAATTATCTTCATATTGAATTTTTTTTATCTTTTTCTTTAGGTTTTGGTGACGAGGTGTGGTTGAGGTGACTGTCACATCTTGGTTTACTACCTGTCAGTCACAATCCTTAGTTAATTCTCTAGAAAATTGGAAAATATTGTTCTTCATTATAACTCTATAGACTGGGATGAATTTGTTCTTACCTTTCCTTAACTAATAGGATGATATTACCTTTAGCAACTTTATTCGCTTGATGGTAATAATATGCTGTTTATACTAGCCTACATCAGCTTACATCAGTATATACCAGCGTACACCATCCAAACACCATCCTACATCATCCTACTCTAGCTTACAGCAGCCTACACCAGCCTACACCAGCTTACAGCAGCCTACACCAAACTAACACCAGCCTATAACACCCTACTCCAGCTTACACCAGCCTACGACAGCCTATAACACCCTACTCCAGCTTACACCAGCCTACGACAGCCTATAACACCCTACTCCAGCTTACACCAGCCTACGACAGCCTATAACAACCTACTCCAGATTACACCATCATACACCACCCTCACACCATCATACACCACCCTCACACCATCCAACACCACCCTCACACCATCATACACCACTCTAACACCTTGCTACACCAATCTGCGCACCTTCCTACACCAGCCTACACCAGCCTCTACTTCTGATGACGGGATTTTATGAAATAGGTCTATTCTGTTATATATGATAAAAATTAATCCACATATATAGCCACTTAGACTTTCTCACGTGCGGTATGTAGTGGCTAAGTGGATACAGCTCTCATCTCCTGTCCTAAAGGCTGTTGGCTGGCGGACAAGGTACCCCCAGTCTATCCTTGTGTGAATGAGTGCGTAACTTTATAGTTGGGTAAGTGGCCACCCTGTCTCTTTACCAGACAGACGCTTAGTGTACTGTACCTGTACCGCCCATACCTGACCGATATATGGAACGTACTTTTTATCAAGCTCATTTCTGTTTATATTTTCAAAGAAGAGGGAATTTGGGATGAAAATCTTCTTGTATTGTACCTCACAAAAGAGACGAGGGGCTCTTATCGTTTTCCTCATCATCATCGTCATCATCATCATCATCATCATCATCATCATCATCATCAAATTTTCTCGATGTACGTCAATAAATTCTTCTTTCCCGGGTTGGTCGTTACACTCACACACTGTCGACTAGAGACATTTTGCCACCTCGTGTGAGTTCATTAAGTCTTCAAAAACTTCTTCCACTTCCCCATGTGGGAAGTTTTATGATGAGTGATATACCTGAATTACCTGAAGCTCACACCTGCTGCATACCTTACTTATCAGCTCCTCCATCCAGAGATAATGTTGATCTCTATAATGGTTCTCTTAAACTCTCATTATCCTCCGCTGCCCCGGAAGGAAGATATAAGATTGTGTTCTTTCCGTCCGGCTGTTTGTTGGTTTGTTTGTGCATGTGTTCGCACACCCGGGATGGTGAACTCGGTAACTTGAACAAATAGCAGGTGTATAAGTAGGCATATTACAACAATAAATAAAGTAAATAATTATTTTTATATATATATATATATATATATATATATATATATATATATATATATATATATATATATATATATATATATATATATATATATATATGTGTGTGTGTGTGTGTGTGTGTGTGTGTGTGTGTGTGTGAATTTATACGCTTATTGTTTCTCTTTGTGTGAGTGTGCGTGTTTGTCTGTCTCTCTGTGTCTAGTTATTTCATCTGCCTCTCATACAGACAGTAATGACCATTTTTCTCGTGCCAGGAAGCGTGATGCTTGTGTTTGAGTCACATGAGTTGAGGAGTTTGTTGTGGTGCCCCCACCCCTACGCCCTCGCTGTCGGTGGGGCCCCCCGGGGGGTTGAGGTTACACGGGCGGGTGACTGCTTGATGGACAGTGGAATAGCGGGAGTGTTGTGGGTGGCTATAAGATGTTGTGGGTGGTAAGAAGATGTTGCAGGTGGATATAAGATGTTGTGGGTGGTAAGAAGATGTTGCAGGTGGATATAAGATGCTGTGGGTGGTTAGATGAAGTGTGGGCGGCTAGAAGATGTTGTGGGTAACAAGAAGATGTTATGGGTGGCTAGAATATATTGTGGGTGGCTAGAAGGTGGAGTTTGTGGCCAAAGAGTAGCAAGAGTGGCTTGTGGGTGGCCAGAGAAGAGCATGGGTGGCTTGTGGGCGTCCAGAGAGGAGCATGGGCGTCTTGCGGGCGGCGTGTCAGGAAGGCGTGAAGCTCAGCTCAGCACGAAGTCACGTCTCTTAATTTTTCCGGTACCGTGGAAGTGAGAGTCGAGCTGCCTCCATGACTCAGGGCTCACTGTCTCTCCCTGTCTCTATCTCACTCTCCCTGTCACTCTCTGTCTCTCCCTGTCTTCCTGTTTTTCTCTATCTTTCTCTTCTTGTCTTTTCTATCCTTCTTCCTGTCTTTTTCTCTCTCCCGTTGTTTCCCGTGTCACCTCCTTTCTGTCTCATTCTGTTTCTTTTTTTCTCTACTTATCTCTGCTTCCATGGCTCTCTTTCTTGTTTATCTGTCTGTCTCTGTATATCTCTCAGTCGTTTTCTTTATCTCTGTCTCTCTCTTTACCAGTCTGTTTCTCTTTTCTTTTCCTCTATCTCTGTCTATCTGTCTCTCTCTCCATGATTCATCTTGCTTTTCTTTCTATCTCTTTCTGTCTCTCACTCTCCCTATCTCTCACCTAGTCTTCTATTCACTCTCTCTCCTGGTCGGTCTCTCTGTTTACGAATTTCTCTCCCCTGTCTCTCTCTATCTCACTCCCCCTGCTTATTTGCCTCCCTGTCTCTCCCTGTCCTTCCTTTATCTCTCTATTTCCTTTCCTGTTTCTCTGTCTTTTTCTTGCTTATTTATCTCTGTCTCTCCCAACTCTCCCTTCCTCCCTTCGTCTCTCTCCATCTTCCTTCCTACCCCTCCCCCCCCCTCTCTCCTTACTTCCGTGACTAAAGTCTCCCAGTCTAATCTATCTCTTGACTTTCCCACATCAACCAGTAGGTCAAGCTGTCAGTTAGTTGGTAAATCGCTCGTTCAGGCAGTTAATCAGTCAGTCAGCCACACCCAACACCTGGTGACAGTTGCTCTGGGTAACCCATCCAGTGTCACCTCTAACGCAACACTATATGAATGTATGTATGTATGTATAGTCAGCATGCTCGCCTCGCAAGCGAGAGGACCCGGGTTCGATCCCCGGGCAGGGTGAAACTATGGGCAAGTTTCTTTACGCCATTTGCCTCTCTCTACCCGTCAGTAATTGGGGACCTGGATTTTAATCGATTTGCGGATCGTATTCCGGGGTAATGGTTAGCCAGTGCAGCTGGCGAGTTGTCCTGCCTTCTCGGACTATTCCTTGACACTGGGTCACGCAACTCGTTAACTCAGGGTGTGGTTGTTGTGTTGGCGACAGCTTCTACACCTTAAACAAATTCACGCCTAGGTGGCCCTTGGGCCGGCCATTCTCGTTACTCGAGGCGTAACCATTATGTATGTATGTATGTATGTATGTATGTATGTATGTATGTATGTACGAATAAAGCCATCGTTGTGTATGTATATTTGCATGTATGGATGAATAACCAAGTCTTTTCACCCTTCATCACCTTTTCCTCACCTCTCCCTATCCCTTCTCACCCTCTATCACCTTTCCTCACCTCACATCACCTCTTCTCAGTGCTCACCACCTTTCCTCACCTATCATCGTCTCTCATCTCTTCTCCTATCCTCACTCTCCTCACCTTCTATCACCTATCCTCACCTCTTCTTGCATCTCCTCACCTTGAGTCACTGACCGCTTGGGGTGAAGAGTGTGGAGATGAGGGGGTGTGGGGAGACAAGGGGAGAGGGAGTGGGATGGGGGAAGTGGGCGTGAGGAGATGAGGAGTGGGTGGGGTGAATGTAGTGGGGTGTGGGGAGGTGAGGGAAGGTGGGTGTGACTCAGTCTTCAGTGTGTGTAATTTAGAATTTTACGACGTACAGTGGCTAGTTTTTTGTGCACCCCATATTCCTCCTGTAGGCGGTAGCGCAAAAGGATTACAGAGCAGAGGTCACAAAGGGTCTGTATAACTAACCCCAGTGGTCAGGATATGTGGCATTAAATGTTAGGGTATTTCAAACACATTCTTTGTTGAGTTCAATACATAAAAGGTGACTTATTCACAACTGCGTGAGTACAGGCGTGTGAGGCAATATATCTGGCTGCACACTTTGTTATTCACATTTGCGTGAGAGGTATTCAAGCACATTGTGTGTTTGGTTCTATACATGGGAAATGACTAAGCTACTGAGTGCAGAAAAGTGGATACAATCTTAATATGTCAGCTATCTTGCCATTAGAGATAAAGTATTGTGCCATTTCACACACAGTGTGCTTGGACCTGTCCCTAAAAGGTTCTATCTTCACACAGTCAAGGACGTAGTGTTGGATTGTGTACCTATATGTTTGACCACACACTTTACATTTAGTTTTATTCACATCAGCTTGAAGGATATACTGCCAGAGGCACTGTGTGTGTGTGTGTGTGTGTGTGTGTGTGTGAATAATGATATTTTGTGTTAATTCTGTCGTTTTTATCTATTATCATTTAACTCCTCTATCCACCTTCTTCTCAGGTAGACCAGTGGTACAGTAAATAAGCTTAAAATAAACAAATGAAAGAATAACAAGGAAAAATGATAATAAAACACGTGAGGAGAAAGACAGACTAATAATTATGAAAATGAATACAAATACATTAAAATACGCTTGCTCATATCCTCAACGTCAGAATGTACTATAAAAAAAAACCCTTGGCCTCAGTGTTGATCCATAATGTTTCGTTGGTATTGTCAGATTTTTCTTCCCTTCCAGCAGAATCTAGCATGACGTCACTCCTCATCCTGTCGCGAATTCGCCAAATATTCCTTTCCATTACCTCACCTTCCTGTTTCTCATTGCTCTCGAGGTTTTATTCGTTCTTCTTTCTTTAATAATAATAATAATAATAATAATAATAATAATAATAATAATAAGAAGACGATACAATACAAGGGACTTAAGGTTCTTCAAGACTTGTAGTTTATTAATCCTATTCTTAACAAGGGATGAGAGAACAACCTCAAGTTAATATGACAATCAAGGTAATAGTTTCCTAAATGAACCCGTGAGTTTTATTCTCAGACATTCAGGTAAAGAAAAAAAATCTTACCAATATTAGGTCCGAACCTTTGTGGATTCGGACTCGGGAACCTGGTGTCGTGCTCAACTTCACGTTTCTAGCCACACGTGATAATGTAAACCTTTATGGCTTTGTTATTATGTGTTACGTCTCACCACCACCATCACCACCCAGCCACACACGCGCCTAACGGGTAAATGTCTGCGTTAGTGTTAGAGGAAGTAGTGATGATGCTTGATAATGAGGCTACGTGACATCGCCTGCTGGGAGATGGTTCATATGCTGTCCAGGTCTCAGTCGATGTGTTATGGTATTGTGATCCTGAAGATGTAAACCTCCCAGGAAATAATTATGTTAGAATGTTGGTAATAGCGGTCGTAACTCACGCGTAAGACTGACAACATATATTCTTGGTTTGTATAATTCTGAGACACGTTAAAGAAAGTAATTAATTCTGGGCAGGTTTATGAGGCAGTAGAGTATGTGGAGGGAGGACCACCATGACCAGCAAGACATGTTTCTTTCTGGGATAAAAACACTTGTTATAAATGACTCTTAAGTTCTAGGTTTTGTGTCTTTAAATGTTTATAAAAGATAAAAGTGTCGTTTTATGAGTTGTAAATAATACGTTATTGTGCATAATGTTCAACTAAGAAGAGAACTAAAAATAGCTCAGAATTATTTTAACACCAACTTTATGCTTGCACACACACACACACACACACACACACACACACACAGCTTGGACACGATCAACCTCAGTTCTTTGTGACACATTTACCAGAAGTAATAATATAACTGTAAGAGACAGATAGTTTTCTCACACAAAATGAGACATTGTGAAGAATTAAAATCGTGAAACATCTTGGCAAGTTTAATATTATTTCTTATGACGAAGGTTCCAGTATACTGAAGAAAGAGAAATGAATAAACTGTAACGTTACTTAAATTATTTTTGTCTTCAATTTCTAAACAAGCCTTGTTACTTTTACGTGACGAGAGAGAGAGAGAGAGAGAGAGAGAGAGAGAGAGAGAGAGAGAGAGAGAGAGTGTCTTTACGAATGATTTGCTTCGAAGGAAAGACAGACTAGACCAAATTTGGCACCATCTCTCTTTCACCCTCTTTGTGGTTGGTGATGGTGATAGTAGTAGTGATGGTGGTGGTGTTACTAACTCCTCAATCTCTGCTTACCCCTGAAGATGTGGGTGAAAAAGGATCGTCAGTATATGTTGTTGAAGCACAGGAATGAACGTGGTGTTAGAGGGTCTCCCGGTGTGCACTGCAGGTTGTGGTGTTGATAGATCATTAGTTGGATCACCTTTTTATCGCCTTTAGTTTATTTTTACATTTAACATTTTCTTACATTAATTTTTTATATACTTATTCATATACTTTTTAACTAAACGCCGTTCATTTTGCCATCAGTATATAAATTTGTATGTTTTTTTTTTCAGAGAATGAGGAAGAGTGTGGAGTGTATAACTGGTGCTCCTGGTGGCGAGGCAGACGATGTTCAGGACGACTGCTGCCCCTTCTCCCTCCTCCGTCCCTGGGAGTATTCACAGTCGTATTTTGTTAGTGATTTTCAACATTCGTTTAATTACTCACACATTCTTCACTTTTTTTTCATCAGTTCGGTTAGATTCAACTGCCGTAAAGTCACTGCACTCTTGAGTGGGGTTGACAAACACTATTACACCACCAGTCAAACTACTTACTTCATGGATTATTCAAATACACTGATGTAGTGAGAACCTGACAAGAAACATTTTTTATGGTAGTAGTGAGGAGAAAGTTACCAAGCGTTAAATAATAAGTCTCTGTAGTTAGGTCCTTTACCACTAAGCCAACACAGTTATTCACATAAGCGACGCTCGTCTACCTTAACATAAAACAAAACATTATCTCTCCACTTACACCAAGGACCTGAAAACAACACCTAGAAAAAAAAACAGAAGCTCATTTTAATATCATTAAACAATAAATAACCTTTGAAAGTGAACCCCATAAGTCCACTTGGGACAATTAGATAAGAGACCACAAGGCAAACTGGCTGGGGCTATGCAAAAATCAACCGCTTCGAAATAAGTCACAAGTGACATTTTTTGCACAATATGCAAAATAGGTCACTCCACAAAAATATACCCAGGAGTATTTTCAGATATGGTTTCAATAAATCTATTGTTCTTTAATACCTTGACCTAATCATATCCTGTGAGATATTCAAGGGAGTACTGAGCTACCAGTGTAGGGACAATAATAAGTCTCTGTGTGTGGTTTCTACATAGGTATATTGTGGACCCTTCTATTGGTGGATGAAGGTCTCTGGTAAGGGGGAGGGGACACAGGGGTCCCAATCTCTATCTCTCTCCATCTTTAGCCCCAAAGAGTTGGATGATATTCTACAATCTGGGTAGTTATTTTGCAGGCCTTAAGCGGCTTTGTTTACATACGCAGAACGGATATATATTTTTTTTTTGGGGGGGGGCATTGGTTCCGCGCACGTGTACTATAGTTAAACGGTAGATATTTCGCATGTGATTTCGCACGTGACATATTTCGCACAAGTCTAGCACTGCATTCAATAGCCTTCACTTCCCAAACTAAAATCATGTACCCATTAACAGCTTGATCGACTGAGGGTGCCCAGCGCGTGAACCAACTATCCTTGGAACAGGAAGAGAATGCAGTATCCACCCAGCCACTTTGACTTATACCCAATCCTTCATCAATCACTCAGATGACAGCCTCAGACCCCGACAATAACTGATAACCTTTCACTCACCTGAAGAACACGTTTTTCCCTGACGAAAAAACAATAACAATTTGTGTTCTCATAAATATCTTGACATTATAATAACAAAAACAATAACTACATTCCCTTACATACACAATAATCCCTTAGCTCTATCGGAAACTTTCACCTTCTCACACACTACTGTTCACCTGATACAAGAACCATCATCCCACAACAATTACCCAAACTACCAACCATTATCACAAGCCGCGACAGGAGCCCATCATCTACACCAACTTATATATATAAAAAAAGAAACAATCATTACTAAGGACAGCTCTTAATCTCTAACTACCAGCTATCCCAAACTCACCTAAACACAGTCTTCACCAACTCCAGACTACCACCTTACTCTCACTGAAACAACACCAACCCTTTAACTACGACAAAAAGTACCCAGCATCTTACACTCACTTAAACGACAACCTATAAAACCCTGACAATATCCCATCACTTAAACGACAGCCCTTAATCCCTGGCACAAAAAGCGCCCCTCGCCTGGCCAGAAGAACAAGTCTGGAGCAAAACGCTTGTAACTTGACGCGGCTAGCCCAGTAATTACCTGGGCTGCCCCACCTGCCCGACACACCACCCGCCCGCCACACTAACAGTCTCACTCTCGTCACCAGCACCGCTAATGACAGTCCTGGCCACCGCCACTAACTCCACCACACACGCCCTCCCACACGCCATTACTGCCGCCACTAACTCCACCACACACGCCCTCCCACACGCCATTACTGCCGCCACTTACTCCACCACACATGCCCTCCCACACGCCATTACTGCCGCCACTAACTCCACCACACACGCCCTCCCACAAGCCATTACCGTCGCCACTTACTCCACCACACACACACAAGCTACCACCGCCGTCACTAGCCCACCACACACGCTACCACCGACTACCGCCGCTAATCGCACCTCTTCCTCTGCTCGCTGAAGTACTTACACGCGCCCGCCCACACCTTGTTACTGCCACTACACCCACACGCCACCACCACCCCTGCACAGCGCACGCAACCACACGCACAAGCCACCAACGCCGCCACACGCTCAAGCCACCAACGCCGCCACACGCTCACGCCACTACACTCACACGCCACCAACGCCTCTTCACGCACACGCCACAACGCCCATAAGCTTCCAGCGCCAATTCACGCACACGTCACCACTGCCGTTCTACGCACACGCCATCACCGACCTCTCAACGCACACTCCACCACCACTCCACGCACCACTCCAATCACCACTCCACCGCCGCCGCTCCACACACACCCTTCCATCGCCGCTACGAACACACCCCACCATCGCCGCTACGAACACACCCCACCACCGCCGCTACGAACACACCCCACCACCGCCGCTACGAACACACCCCACCACCGCCGCTACGAACACACGCCACCACCACTACTATATGTATAAGGAACCATCAGTTACACACACGCACTAACACCACCGCCACAAAAAACATCTTAACATCCCTACCGTGTGCATACTGTGTTACCGTCGCAATATACACACACAACCGCAGCCGCGTGTTGCAGACTCTATTTGCTACCGCCGCTATTGGCATATGCTACATCTACCACTACACTACACACGCTGCCACCTATACTACTACTACTACTACTACTACTACTATTTTTTTTTTTAAACGTGGCCTCCAGCCTCCCCCAATAGCCACACCTTCGCCACCATTTATTTACCTTAATATTAAATATCCTAATACATAAGAAGCTATCCTATCTGTGTTAAATTAGTTGAGCCGCAGATCTATGGGGCATTCAGTGACTGTAGCCTCATAGTCAATATCTGCAGCAGTTGTTGGAGTAGGGGCAGAAGCTCTCGTTCCCCTGAGGCAGAGCAAAGCCGACTACTAGTTCTACCACACACACACTTCACCATTAATATATTCGCTCTTTCTATCAATGTACACACAATCACAATACAACCACCAAAAGTACAACTTAACTACAATCTAACCGCGACCATTATCAAATCACCACCACCACTACAACAACAACACAGCCAAATCGGAACTACAACCACTCGCATAAGAAAGCCACCACATACGCTCTCACCCAAACACAGCCCGAACAACCAAATCACAACTATAATATGTATCCTAACCACAACCGTAATACAATGGTAGGCCACCAAAACACGACCATAATGTACAGCAACAGCAACCATAACCACTACCACAAATACAGCAACAACCACAAATACACAACCACAAACACCACAACGCGGACTCAACAACAACCACCACCATTACTACCACCATTACCACTATCTTTACCATCATCATCGGTACAACAACCACCATCACCTGCACAAATCACCATCTACATCACCACTACCGCCATTATCACCTTCACCATCATAACCAATCACCATTATCACAATCATTCCTCTTCAGCATCCTAACCACAAGTACTAACACACTACCACTATGATGGACACAGCTACCAAACACTACCATCACAATAAGTAACATATCACCATGTCAACCACAACTACCACACACCACCACCTGCACTATAACTACCGACCCACTACCACCACTACCACAACTATCAACACACTTCACCACCAAACCTCCACTTCTCCCAACACACGACTACCACCAACAACCACCTCAACCAATAATATACTACCACCATTACTAGCATCAGCATCAACCGTGTAGATCCCATCACTACAGTACTGACAAAACAACCCCTCCCTCCCTCCCGCCCTCAGGTAACTAGCCAACAACGTCACCACAACCAACTAAATATACTACGGTAATGGCCGATTAATTACGCCGTATATGTCAAGATACGCTAATTATTATTGCTCATTAAATCACACCTTCCAGAATTATCGCAGCCGTAGATGGTTGGCGGGAGGTGTGGAACTTCCGCTCCCCGGAGGTGTGTTTCTGGCGGGCGGGTCATGTAGCCCACGGAGGCACAGCCCCGCCTTTGTACAATTGTGCTTTGTAACGAATCACCCTCAAACTACGCATTATGGCCGCTTCCAAATTACATTAAACGGTCTCATAAACCTACCCGAAATTACTGCTGCCAGCGTAGAGTTGTGCGAGAAGTATCCTATTGGTTATTGAAACTACAGGTAATAAAGGTAATTTCAACATTTGCAATCAGGTAAGGTGTGGTAATTTAGCAAGTCATCTCTCTTTCCTACCGTTGTCACTGTTTGGGCCCCAAAGGCGTTCAGTGATTGGCCCGTTTGAACTAACAGCTGGCCACTCATCGACTTCCTTTCATGTGACGTAGGCGGTGATGACTTTCGCTTAATTGACGATTTGGTAGCGCGGCTGTCATTGGTGTGGGGCCAGGCCTAGTGACTACCACGCCGGAGACCTGCTACCACACACAACCAGTTGATGGTTCATTGTATATGGACACACACACACACAGGTGATGGTACATTTTATGAGGATACGCACACATGTATATATAAGCATGTGTGTGTCATGCCATGGGGATCATTACACTCGGGTGAACATATAAGGTATGAGTAACAGCAGACTTACACTAAAGGGTTTCAGAAGTATGAGTGAATAAAATACCAAGAGTGCGGTATAGAGAGTACAGGGGAGGAAGAGTGACGAGAGTACAGGGGAGGGAGAGTGACGAGAGTACAGGGGAGGGAGAGTGACGAGAGTACAGGGGAGGAAGAGTGACGAGAGTACAGGGGAGGAAGAGTGACGAGAGTACAGGGGAGAAGACGAGAGTACAGGGGAGGAAGAGTGACGAGGAGTACAGGGGGAGGAAGATGAGGGAGTGACGAGAGTACAGGAGGGAGAGTGACGAGAGTACAGGGAGGAAGAGTGGACGAGAGTAAGAGGAGCCAGGGAGGGAGAGTGACGAGTACAGGGAGGGAGTGACGAGAGTTGAGAGAGTACAGCGAGGGAGGAGACCGAGCCGAGAGTACAGGGAGGAAGAGTGACGAGAGTACACGAGAGGAGAGAGTATAGGGGAGGGAGAGTACAGGGGAGGGAGAGGACGAGAGTACAGGGAGGAGAGTGACGAGAGTACAGGGGAGGGAGAGAGTGACGAGAGTACGAGAGTACAGGAGGGAGAGTGACGAGAGTACAGGGAGGGAGAGGATGAGAGAGTGACAGGGAGGGAGAGGAGAGTGACGAGAGTACAGGAGGGGAGAGTGACGAGAGTGGGGGACGAGTATCAGTGAAGATTGAAGTCTGAGCGTAAGAGAGACTGTCTCACCCTCTCTCATCTCTCTCTCTCGGCCAGAGATCTCTTTAAGGGCGGCCATTGTGAAGCTGGTGAGTCTCTCTCTCTCTCTCTCTCTCTCTCTCTCTCTCTCTCTCTCTGCACCTACCTATCTCTTTCTCTCTTTTCCTCTACCCTTCCCTCTTTATCAACCAATCAGACCACATGTATTTACCCCAATCATCTCTTTACAAGTATAAGTTACAAGCGATAGAAACACAGACAGACAGACAGATACCCAGATAGAGAGAGACTTTGATGAGAGGGGAAGGAAGTGGGAGAGGGAGAGGGAGAACGGAGAGAGGAGGAAACAAAGATGGTGATAATTACCCCGGCAGAAGCGCTAAATGAGCAGATGGGGTGATACTGTCATGGCGGTACACACCAAATTTCAGGCCAAAACCATTTTAATATTTTTGTTAATTGAATATTTCGGCGTCATTTTCCTCCACAGATTCTCTCGCTGGGCTGTTGCGAGGTACCTGTCTAAGTGTGTGTGTGTGTGTGTTTTGTATGTATGTATGTATGTATGTATGTATGTATGTATGTATGTATGTTGTGAGGACAGGAGGGCCAGGGGAAGGCAGAGACTGGGATGCATGAATGAAATTATAAACTGGGTCCCTAAAGAGATACAAAACCTTAGAGGATTGGTAAAAAACAGCCCCAAAATGTTTATAGTGGAGGACTGTGGTCGCCAACCCTCAGATAAATAAAGATCGAAAAAAATACCAACAATAATAATAAAAAAATTTTTATAGAGATAATAACCTAACCTAACCTAACCCCCCCCCCCTCCCACAGGTAGCGTTAGGGTGTATAATCATCAAGTAAAATAAGAGGGGTTCCTAATCTTCATGAGATCCGAAAACAATAAATTAACCTTTAATGTTAAGCGATGACGTAAATAACACGGAATTAAGATTATTTCCTCAAATACTTCACATCCTAAAGAAATTACTTGATATAGGTTATGTTCTGTTACCACGGAAGAAGCATATAAACTTCCTGCTGAACTGTAAGTAATGTCTATCTATCTATCTATCTATCTATCTATCTATCTATCTATTTGTGTGAACGGTTTATTGAGAGAGCATGACATCCAGAAGGCTGAAAATATACAGTTACATAATTGGGGAACGGGTCTCTTGATTGACAAATAATATACAAGTAACATAAGTGATACAAATTTGATATATAATAACTAGAGGGGGAGAAGTGTGTGTCCGTTTGTGTGTGTATGTATGTATGTATGTATGTATGTATGTGAGTGTTTGTGGCGTTCAGTAAACGTGTATACCACCACCAGTGTCTTTCACACCTCACCTACCTTACCTCACACCTCACCTCTCTTACCTCCCCCCTCCTTCCCTCACCACCATCAAACAGTGATAAGCCCCTCCTCCCTCCTCCTCCCTCCCTCCCTCCCTCCCTCCTCTCCCTCCCTCCCTCCCTCCCTCCCTCACCTTCCCTCCTCACCTACTACCTTCACCTCCCCCTCACCTCCCCTACACTCTTCCAATCATACTGATAAGCCCAGCTCTTTCTCTCCTCCCCTCTCTCCTCACCTCGACCTCCTCCCACTCCTGCCATCCACTACTCACCCATCTCACCCTCCTCTCAATCGTACTGATAAGCTGTCCCTCTCCTCCCGTCCTCTTCCCCTCACCCCGTTCCTGTCCTCCTCCCTCCCCAAATCCTGTCCATTCCATCTTAACTTTTCCACCCCCAAACTTTTCCTTCTCGTGAAACCAAATTTCAGTATTCTCCTTCCCCTTCCCTACTTCTCTCCTCTTCCTCTTATCTCCTCTTCATCTCCCCTTCTCACCTTCCTCCCCCTTCCACATTTCTCTCTTTCTGTTTCTCCTCATCTATTCCCCCTTTACTTTTCATCTCTTTCTCCTTCTCTTCCTTCCTCCCTATATTTCTTCCTTCTCCCTTCTCTCTTTTTTCTCCTTACTTTTCTCTCCTCTTCCCCTTTTCTCCTCCCTCTTCTTCCCTCTCCTCTTCCATCTCTCCCCTCATCTTCCGTCCACCCCCTCATCTTCCCTCCCTCTCTCCCTCCCTCCCTGTATCATTTTTATCAGCATCGTTTCAATTTCCTGGGCGTCAGAGTGTGTGAATACCCTCCCCGGTGACTCTTCACGCTGACTGACGGCTTCTTGTGCCATCCTCCTGCCACTACTGCCATCCTGCCGCCATACCTGCCATCCTACCGCCATACCTGCCACCCTACCGCCATACCTGCCATCCTACCGCCATACCTGCCATCCTACCGCCATACCTGCCATCCTACCGTAATACCTGCCACGCTGACATCATTTTTGTCATCTTGCCGCCTCCGTTGCCATTCTACGATAGCTGCCTCCCTACCACCAAAGTTTTCTTTTGTCCTGCCGTCAAAGCTGAACCCTTCCATCATTCCACTGTCAAGAGCTGTCATCTTCCGCCATGCCAAGGGAACGAACCAGGAACCACTCGGCTGCGAGGCGAGTACACTTACCAAAGGTCGCTGCCGCTGTCACCCTGTCACCACTGCTGCCATCCTGCTGCCACCATTGCCATCTTGCTCTACCATTGCCATCCTGCCGTCACCATTGCTACAGTGACACCTCCGTCTCCAATGAGAACGTCGCTGTCATCGTGCCTAGGGAAGACACACTCAGCCCCGTATAACAACAAGAGTTATATGTTAGACGATGACATACAAATAGTAAAATAGAGTTACAAATATATTAGACATATTGTGACCAGAGAGCCCGAGGCTTATATGGAAGACATTATCAACCCCAAGACTGATAACATCGAAGGCATGTTGCTATCATACATATATAACCTGTATAACCACACTTAGGATGTAAATAAAGGCATACACAGATATAACCTTAGTATATCCACGTCGATGTAGAGTATATTACGTATTTATACCTGGAAGCAGATATACGCAAATATAAACAACACACAGGTATACTTTACACACCTGATATGACCTTATAGAGACCTGACGTGACAGTGACATGAGTATAGGCTCCTCCTGGCCCGGTTATCTGTCACTCCTGCTGGTGAGGAAGGAGGAGGAGCTGCAGGTGTTTTATTTTTTTAAGAAGGTGTTCATTTGTGTGGCCTGACGACCCTGGCTAAAAATGACCGTGATCAGGAGAGTAAACAGTCTTACAGGGTCAAGTGGTGGTGGTGGATGTCGCAACTCTCTCTCTCTCTCTCTCTCTCTCTCTCTCTCTCTCTCTCTCTCTGTCTTTTTTGCTCTCTTTCTCACTCATTTTTAGTCTGTCTGTTTTTCTGTCAGTCTGTCTGTCTGTAAACTAACAATCTCTCACAGGTTTGATATTAGCGACAGTCTTCAACACTATTATTAAGATATTGACATCCCAACAAACATGAGTACTGTATGTACACATAGCCGTACACATAGTACACATACACACCTGTGGCCGTCATGTATTAAGGAGGTTCCTACAACAGCCTGTGTGACATACATACATACATACATACATACATACATACATACATCAATCACACAACCATGACAACAGGTGCACAAGAGCCAGGTAGATTGGGGTGCACAAGAGCCAGGTAGGTGGAGGTGCACAAGGGCCAGGTAGATTGAGGTGCACAAGAGCCAGGTAGATTGAGGTGCACAAGAGCCAGGTAGATTGGGGTGCACAAGAGCCAGGTAGGTGAAGGTGCATAAGAGCCGGGTAGATTGAGGTGCACAAGAGCCAGGTAGATTGAGGTGCACAAGGGCCAGGTAGATTGAGGTGCACAAGAGCCAGGTAGATTGAGGTGCACAAGAGCCAGGTAGATTGGGGTGCACAAGAGCCAGGTAGGTGAAGGTGCATAAGAGCCGGGTAGATTGAGGTGCACAAGAGCCAGGTAGATTGAGGTGCACAAGGGCCAGGTAGATTGAGGTGCACAAGAGCCAGGTAGGTGGAAGTGAGAGCTGGGAACCACCGCTAACTTGCCATGACAGGTAATGAATCATTTAGCGAAATTACGTGTTGGAGGAGTGAGATATCAGGGAGGCAGCGGTGGCTGTCAACGCTGACAATCGCCTGTGTCAGCCACCGCCGCTGCTGGTACTGCTGATAGTGCCGCCGCCGCCTGCCGTTCCTGCCGCCAACTGCCGCCGCCTGCCGTCCGGGTGGTGGTGGGTGGCGGCAGCGCGAGATGTGGGCGACCAGTTAATTAGATCGGGTGTTGAGTGTTATTTTCAATGGGGAACTGGTGGGCGTCTCCGTGTGATGCGATAGTGTAGTGTTTCACGCCTTCCTCCCTACCTGCTGCCGCGGCTCACTTTATTATTATTATTATTATTATTATTATTATTATTATTATTATTATTATTATTATTATTATTATTATTATTATTATTATTATTATTTATATTACTATTATTATTATTACTACTACTGCTATTATTGTTCTCGTTGTTGTACTTTCATTATTATTGTATTATATGTATATAGTAATGAAAATACATCAATAATAATAGTACTGCTACTACTACTATTACTACTACTTTTTTTTAAATGGCCTCCAGCCTCCCCCAAAAGCCATACCTTCGCCACCATTTTATTACCTTAATATTAAATATCCTAATACATAAGTAGCTATCCTAGCTGTGTTGAGTTAGTTGAGCCGCAGATCTATGCGGCATTTAGTGACTGTAGCCTCATATTCAATATCTGCAACTGTTGTCGTCTTTGAGGCCGATGCTCTCGTTCCCCTGAGGCAGAGCAAAGCCGACCTACTACTACTACTAATAATAATAATACCTTGTATTACTCTTTACTCATCTATATCAGCTTTTCTATGTGCGTTCTGTTGTAAACACACACACACACACACACCTAGATGTAAGAAACTGTGTAATTTGACGTAAGGTGACAGAAGGTGATACAGTGATATACAATGTACTATAATATAACCTGCTGTAACCCAACACAATATAATATAATGTGATATGAGGGAATGTAAGACAGTGTGAGGGATTTATAATATTGTATAGAAAATCATTATATAATAAAAGTCTTATATGAAATGCATATAGTTTACTAAAATGCATACAACATATTATTATCAAACAAATGAAATGTACTCCCCAATACATGGTGATTTATCTGAAGATGACTAAGTATTCGGTATAAATCGATGGGAATATCAGACGGCATGAAAATATTTGGCGAGGAATTAGATACAAAAATAAATCCTACAGCTCAAGTATTACCACATATGATATTAGGTAAAACAGTTAGTCAATATATCATCTAAAAAGGTAATATCGGGGGTAATATCAGCAACAGTTTATATATATATATATATAGAGAGAGAGAGAGAGAGAGAGAGAGAGAGAGAGAGATGATGATGTGAAGGTTGGTATGTCAAGAATATTGAGAAAAAGAAATATCGGAAATGCAAATATTACATAACCTGCCAACCAAACTCGGGGAATATCGACTGGCAAGAGTATCGGGTGTCGTAAATATCAAAATCGCTGTTAATATCGGGAAATATTCTGAAGTTATTCCTCACTTGACAATACTTTTAATATTCAACAAGCGACCACAAATAAATACTCAACCACACGAAGATCAAGGGCGTCTACGAGGCCGTTCAATCTCAAGTATTATATTTTCGATTATATTTCGTTTTTTATTACGAAGACACATCTAAAAATTACATTATCTCCAGTAAACTTCAGCAGGTTCATTAATCTTAACACCTTGACTTGTGTTACACCAACACCCAGGTACACTGATTAGATTAAAATATAAGATCAAAGGATTATATTAGTCTCATTGATTACCACACTACACGAATAATGGACACTGACGGTAAGCTCAAGTTGCATGTTTAACCCCTACAGTATGATGATTTAACCCTTGAATACGATGACTTTACCCTTTGAGAATGAAAAATTTACCCCTGGAGTACGATGACTTTACCCCTTGAGGAGGAACAGGTGCGTGGGGATTGGGAGAGGAAGGCAGGGAGGGAGGGAAGTTAGCTTAGGGAGAAACGGGTGAACAGGATTGAGGAGGAACAGAGAGGGAGGGAGGTAGGTAGAGAGGCATGGAGGGGGGAAAACAAGGAGAGAGATAGGCAGAGGAGGTAATTAGGTACGGAGAGGGGTAAGCAAGGAGGGGGATAGGGAGGCAGGTAGGGATGTAGGGAGGCAAGGAGGGAGAGATGGAGGCAGGGTGGTAGGGAGGGTCAAGGATGGTCAAAGAGGGAGGTGGAGGAACAGTGAGGTAGGAGGGTCAGGAAAGGAAGAGAGGGGGGTTCAAGGAGGGTTAGGGAGGGATGAGGGTCGGTGTGGAAGGAAGGAAGGGGGGTGTTAGGGAGAGGGAAAGAGAGGGTCAGGGAGGGAAGGAGAAGGGTTAGGGCGGGAGGAGGGTCAGGGAGAGAGGAGGTTTAGTAAGGGAGGGAATGAGGATGGTCGGGGAGGAGGGTCAGGGAATGAGGCTGTTCAGGAAGGGAGATGAGTCGAGAGAGAGGGAGGTGACAGGGAGAGATGGAGGGTAATATTGGACATCGTCACATGGCAAGGAGTGTTGTTGGGAAGGAAGTGACAGTTTCCGGATAGCGTCACCAGCCGTCACGCAGACCAGTAGACCTGATACCAAGTTTGATCAGTGACGTCACCTGCTTGTCATTCCCGGATGAGGTGGGAGTGGAGTGGACGGAGGGGAGGGGGGAAGGAGATACTTAGATAGAGGGAGAGTGTATGCTGTGTTGTCCTGCCAGATATTGAACACACACACACACACATACACACACACACACACACACACACACACACACACACACACACTTCGTCTAAACTATCGTTATTTACGGTTGGGTTAAAATTATCATATGCATAAATAAAATGTATTTTGTAACATATGCTGAGACAATAAGGTTTACTTGATTAATTATAACCGATGTAATCTATTTTTTTGTATATCCATCCACACACACACACACACACACACATATGTAAACCTCCATGTACACACACAAACACTCACACACACACACCAAAATCTATTCAGAGAAGTGCGCCATCTGTTGGTAAACAACACAACTTGTTTATGATTATGGCCTCCAACCTCCCTTTATAGTCACACCTCCGCACATTTTATTGCCTATCCTAACTACACTAGCTGAGTTAGTTAAGTTGCTGATCTATGCGAGATTTAGGGACTTGCTTCATAATCCATGTCTGCGATTGTTGATGGCTTAGGGGCCAATGATCTCGTTCCTCTGAGGCTTCTGCTTGTGTTCAGATAACACCTCAGTCAATCAATCTGACGTAGAAGCATCTTGCTCTTGGTCCCATCCCGACAGATGTTGTAAACACCAGAGGAGTGAAGCTGCCCTGATCCACGTTATGAATTCCCTCTTCATATACCATGTTCTTGTCGTTCTCGTTCCTCCTGTGTGCAGTCTAAAAAGACAAGTCACGATGATATGCGGCCATGGGGTCGAATATCCTAATATCAAAGAAGGCTCGCTGTCCCCGGGTCCAGAATCCTCGAGCACTGACGTCCACACGGGCTTCGTTGAATGTGTTGGAAATCCTGTGATGGAGATTCTCACCGTCCAATGGAAGGTGGGTCGGTTCCACAGTGACGTAGTGACAGATTTCCTTCAGAATATTTGCTGTGAGATCCCTTACTTCGTCATGCCTCATGCACACGAAGCCCCCTTTCTTGCACACCATGGCGTGGTCAATGTCGTAAGATGAGCCACACATGAATTGGGTGGGCAAACCTTCTACTGGCCAACCATACATAAGAGCAATGGCATCTGTAAATTCTTGTTTGTTAAGGCTGAAGCCCTTTGTCCTTATCGGTAACGTTATTATCCAGTTTGTGGCGCCCTATTTCCGCGCTATAGCTACTTTTCATTTCTCAAGTTCACTGACAATTGTTGAAGTATATCATTTTAGGTGTGCTGCCGTTCTGTCGCAATGGAACGTCGAATCTTGTGTAATTCGCTGGTGTCCACCACGCCTGCTACATTATGAGCTACTATGTGCTCAGTGAGGGCTGCCGTGAGCTTGACAGAGTTCTGATGTTCAGTGGTAACGAACTCCTCTGGATTAGTAATTCCCATTCCTTCCTGTCTCGGCGGTAATGTAAGGAGTGACTTTTTCTGCTGGGATTACGTGGTGGCATTTCACTAGTGTTGGAATAAAAGAGACTCTGATGGCTTCTTCCAGAGGGTGGGGAGAGGTCCGTATTAGGTTACTATACTCCCTTATCGGGAATGTATAGATAAAGGTTACCACGCAAATTTCCAGAATGTTAGGAATTTAACTATTGGAATCAGTAGCTTAGACAACGTTAAGACACTTTTCTTCTATAATATTTCCATCGCAAATTATTCAAGTTAGGTTAGGTTAGATATCCAAACTATGTTTTACAAATGATTTTTTATATGTGTTTGAATGATTTGGACCTTCATATCTACCGGAAATCACTTGTTTTTGTGATTTTCCCCCATCCACAGCACCGGGGCCCCACTGGGGTTCTCCATTACCGTTGGATAATGGGGGGATCTAAATAACTAGTGATTTCCGATATAAATGAAGGTCAAAATCATTCAAAATACGTAAAAAAACATGGGAAAAACATAGTATAGATATTTAAATACAGGGATGATCGAAACTAAAATTTTACCGATCATTTTGCAATAAAAGATAATTATTTGCCTAGTTAAGTAGACAAATACTTATGTATAAGGCACAATGGGCTTAATGTGTTTTGTATGTGGCAGCCGCTTAATAACACCACCGTCGCGGAGGATAAAAAAATTAACACTGTGCTCCATCCCTCTATATATATAGTATAGTACCAGAATCCTTGAGCTGACTCAGCCCATAACACAACCAAATGCTAAAACTATATAATATTACCATATTCTCCTAAAAACTCTTACCAATCACTCCACGAAAACACACAAATAACGTATCGCAAGGACTTACTTGGCGGAATACATGGACAAATTGTTATAGTTAAAAGGGAAAAAAGCAAATTTGATGTCAGTATTTTTACATTATGGCAACTCGGTCCACTCGCGAGCATTGGAAACATAAGAAAGGACGGTAGATGTTTCCTTGGAATTGGTAAAAAAAAAATCAAAGCGATTAAAAAATTATCTTTTTTAGGATTGTTACATCGTGAGTATTTGAATCATTTTAATTTTTGTAAAAATGTAATCCTCTCACTCCCATCTTATGTTTACGTTGTAAGCTGGAATTAAAAAAAATGCACATCGGATATAAGCTATTTAACACGTGTGAATAGTTTGGAAGGACACCTTATATATTTATAGCATCGAATCAAGGAAACCTAACCGAACTTAACATGGCCAAATACCTTTACCATTAATTTTAGTTAGGTAGGCCAGGTCAGGTTTGGTTGGTTCCTTTGCTGTCATTAATGGTTTAATCAGATATGACAACAAACATGTCATAGAAAAATATACCTAATTAAACGAATGAGAATAACAACACTGGAAAATTGTTAGTGTAGGTTTGTGAGCGAGTTACTCCTTGGGATTCTGACCATTATAACTTCTTGTACTTCGCTGTATCACGTTATACCTAGAAGCTGTACTGATATTTTTGAGGGATGGAAGTATCTACCATCTCTTGTGTTACTGTTTATAGAATTTTGGTTTAAATATCAATAAATTTGTATGTAATTAGAGTAATGAAAGCAGAACTGTGGCCTCAATCATGAATGTTGTTTCAGGCAGGATGGTCCCAGACATGACGGGTGATGCCAAGGCTTCCTCTACCACCAGGGCAAGGTGAGCACTACTCCTGCTCTTATTATGACAAGATGGACAAGTGTCTTTCCAGTATTAATTTTGGTGTTAACTAAAAATATCGTTTGTACTATTGCTGTTTCTGTTAGATGAAGAGTATAATAATATTGTTGGTAAACGTTAAGGAGAGGGTCGCCACCTTTTATTTTATTTTATTTTTTATTTTTTTATTTATTTATTATTATTTTTTTTGGGTGGGGGGGGGGGCAGAATCTTTTTGAACACATTTGTTGTAATGTACAGATGCTTATCAAATTGTAGAGAAAGAAAAAATTAGAAATATGAAATATATACAGTTTTACTTCAGAACATTATGATCTTGCCATAAAATTCCTTCAGGAAGGTTGAAGGCCTAAATCACTAATTATGACAAACAACACAAACCGATTAAACCAAACTTAATGATCTTACACATCTAGTGATTAGGTTATCTTTGGTTTCTTTCACCAATCGTCGTAGGAACACTTCCAAAGGTACTACTATAGGTTCAGTATTTAATCCTCTCCCACTCAAAAAACATTTTTACTTTAAAATAAACATATCCTTGAGATTCTTCTATTATATATAATGTGGCTAAGTAGCGACTTTCTCTTTGACCTTTACGAAAATGTTCAAAGGATTAGGATGGAAAGCTAATCTTTTTTTTTCTAGGTAGATGAAAGTTAAGTTTCTCGAGGGATCATAGCGCATCATATCACACTTTACGCTTGCCTTGGTCAGTTTTATATCAGTTATCATTGTTTTTGTTCTTGTTCAGGAGTCTTGCATCTCTGCTAATTGAGTAAGTCGCCGTTATCTCCCGTGTTGGTGATCAGGATCATGTTTGTTTTATAAAATCATGAGGAATATTTTCTTGATCCAGTGTTTTTTTAGAGAGTAACTTGCTTATTTCATTAAGTCAGTTAATTTCCGGAACTTTGAATTCCTTTACGCCATTATTTCATGATCTTCAAGATATTTTTCCATAGCTTCATGCAAACTCTTAGAACTGACTTGTTTTCCAGTGTTTGTTGTGATTACCAAAGATCGGGTCCAAAGTGTGTCACAACGTACAAAAGACTTTTTTCATCGTAATTTTTTGTTATATGAGACTGAATCTGGATTCGGTCAGATCTTGGTGATCCTTCCTTTAAAACATTTCTCCAGTTTGTTATGGTTTTCCTCTCTCATGTACTAGTTTCAAGGTGACACAATAGTCCTACTTGTATGTCGTGTTTTTCCTTTCACATAAAATACATCGTGGTAAAATATGGTTCTCCCTGGCAGACACGAATTGATCCCAATGTTGTCTTGTTCACTATGGGCTCTTCAGTTTTCAGGGCCACAACCAAAGACAAAAACTTTTTTTTCTGGAATTTGGGAGCACATGACTGCATCCTCGTGAATCTGTCGATTTTGTTTTCTGCCTATAAACACAAAACATGTGAACTTACTGGTGGAAAATTATAGTTATAATTCCTGAGATGTTTACTTTAAAGAAGTTTCTGGCTGGACACAGTCTCTTGAAGTTTTTGGGAAGGTCGCTGGTTCACCCTCGGGGCACCTATAGTTTACCCAGCTGTGACTTGTGTACCTAACTTTACATTTGGGCAAAGTGAAGATGGTCGTGTGCGGTGCCGACCAAACTGCCCCTTTGTTTACCTAAAATATGGTTTATATACCGTATACCTACTGGCTGTGACGGTCCTTCAGCGTCAAGTATGATGTATTTTTGCTGAGTCAGATTCTAAGCATTTTATATGATGATTTATAGGAGAAAAGTTAATATAAACATATTTCTGCTGCGATACTAAACATGGATATTAGACAGGGTACATATGTTTACGTCTCCGTGATCCATGTTTACTGTTAAACATGATATAAGTTTCATGATTGGGCGCCATGTCTTAATGAATGTTTACGTGACTAAGAAGAAGTAAAATGTGTAAATGTGGTTGTAAAATATTGATTAATAGTTTAAAATAACGTTCTTCTTCCCTTCTCTCTCACCCATATATCCCTCCTCCTCCCTCCTCCCTCACTCTTACATCCCTCCATCCTCCCCCATTCATCCCTCCTCCCTCACTCTTACATCCCTCCTCTCTCACCCATACGTCCCTCCTATCCCCCCTCTCTCACCCATACGTCCCTCCTCTCCCCCCCTCTCTCACCCATACGTCCCTCCTCTCCCCTCTCTCTCACCCATACGTCCCTCCTCTCCCCTCTCTCACCCTCCTCTCTCCATATCCTCCTCTCTCCTCTCTCCCTATGAGGGAACTCCTGTCATCCAATATATCAAAATGTCATTCTCTTGGGAACACAAATTTCTCGACTAGGTGACCAATATCCCTCAGTCTCTATGTCGAAAAATCTACTCTTCCCTTCTCACATTATTCCCCACACCTCTTCCCACACACCATTCCCCACACCTCTCCCCCACACACATTCCACCCCCACACACCATTCCCCACACCCCCCCACCCACCCCCACTACACTATTCCCACCTCCCCCACACACTATTGCCCGTATCTGTCTTTTCAATAAACAGAATCTCCCACACAGTATCTCACACACCCCACACAGTATCTCCACACCCCACACATATCTCACACACACACCCCACACACACACACACACACACACACACACCCACACACAGTATCTCACACACACCACACCCCACACACACCCCACACACACACACACACACAGTATACAGTATCACACCCTACACAGTCTCCCATACATTATCTCCCCACACCCCACATATCACACACCACACATTATCTCCCACCCCACACAGCACATAGTATCTCCCCCACTCCACATAGTATATCACACCCCACACAGTATATCACACACACCCACAAAGTATATCACACCCAGTATATCACACACACACCACACAGTATATCACACCCACAGTATATCACTCCTCACACACCCCACAGTATATCACACACAGTATATCACCCACACACACAGTATATCACACCCCCACCCACACAGTATATCACACCCCACACTCACACACCCCACACAGTATATCACACCCCCACACACACCCACACACCACACACACCCCACACTCCATATATCACACCACACAGTATATCACACACACAGTATCACACCCACCCCACACAGCTATCACCCCCTCCACTATATTACACAGTATATCACACCCACACACCCACAGTATATCATGTACATCACACCCCACACTCCACACAGTATATCACACACCCACACAGTATATCACACACCCACCACACAGTACACACACCCCACACTCACACAGTATATCACACCACACACACCACACAGTATATCACACACCACACCCCACACTCACACACTGTACATCACACCACAGTATATCACACCTATATCACACCCCACACTGTACATACACCTCACACAGTCCACACAGTATATCACACCCCACACTCCCACACAGTATATCACACCCCACACTCCACACAGTATATCACACCTCACACACCCCACAGTATATCACACCACACAGTATATCACACCCCACACACACAGTATATCACACCCCACACTGTATATCACACCCCACACACCACACACACTGTATATCACACCCCACTGTATATCACACCCCCACACTGTATCTCCCACAGCACTATCAGGCCGCCAGCATCGGGTAGCGGAGCAGTATCGTGTCGGAGACGTTGCCATTATGAGCCACGACACCTCATTTCCTCCTCCTGCTTCCACGCATCACACCCCTTCCTCCCCCCCTCCCTCCTTGTTTCCCCTCACCCCCTCTATTTTGTCCCCTTACTTCCTCCCTTTACCCTATCCTCCCTTCCTCCATGTATTTTATCCCCTTCAGTCCTGTTTGGCTTACCCTACTTAGCTTTTTATCATTATTTTCTTATCCCTCTGCTTGGCCCATCACCCTTGGCCCATCACCCTACCTTGGCCCATCACCCTACCTTGGCCCATCACCCCGACCTTGGCCCATCACCCCGACCTTGGCCCATCACCCTGGGCCCATCACCCCTGGCCATCACCCCTTGTTCACCCCTACCTTGGCCCATCACCCCTGACCTTGGCCCATCACCCCTACCTTGGCCCATCACTTGGCCCATCACCCATCACCCCTTGGCCCCTTGGCCCATCACCCTGGCCCATCACCCTTTGGCCCATCACATCTTGGCCCATCACCCTCCTTCACTCCCCCCTATTGGCCCATCACCCCTACCTCCCATTCACCTTTTTTGACCTTGGCCCATCTCCCATCACTGGCCCATCACCCCTCTTGGCCCATCAGGCCCATCACCCTTGGCCCATCTAATCATAATCAGAGGCCCATCACTCCCCAAATCCTTGGCCCATCAGGTTCAGATATGAAGACTTGCCTCAGTAATATCTAAGACTCCTATAACAAGAGATAATAACCACGGGCCTTAGTTCATAACCAGGGAGTGTGTAACTAAATTCAGACCAAATCTTTTTACCAAACATACAAACAAAACTACAACTTAGAATAATCTGAAAAAAATTATATCTAAATGTTCTTTTCCCTCCTAATATATGTTTACCTTAATAGAATAAACTTTTCTTATTAAAACTTTGCATTCACGAACATTCACCTTGTCTGTGCTCGCTGCCAGGATAACTTGTAGCTTGTGTTGTTGACTCTATCCATCCGGGCGACGTTAACAGCAAAATCCCAGTGTAGAATTATTGATTTTATCCCAGTGTAGAATTTTAAGTGTATTGTATGTGTGTATGAGAGATGTCCTGTATATGTGTGTATGGGAGATGTACTGTATGTGTGTATGGGAGATGTACTGTATGTGTGTGTATGGGAGATGTACTGTATGTGTGTATGGGAGATGTACTGTATGTGTGTGTATGGGAGATGTACTGTATGTGTGTATGAGAGATGTACCGTATGTGTGTATGGGAGATGTACTGTATGTGTGTATGGGAGATGTACTGTATGTGTGTATGGGAAATGTACTGTATGTGTGTATGGGAGATGTACTGTATGTGTGTATGAGAGATGTACTGTATGGGAGATGTACTGTATGTGTGTATGGGAGATGTACTGTATGTGTGTACTGGGAGATGTACTGTATGTGTGTATGGGAGATGTACTGTAGGAGATGTATGTACTGAGATGTACTGTATGTGTGTATGGAGATGCTGCTGTTATGCGTGTATGAGAGATGTCCTGTATGTGTGTGTATGGAAGATGTACTGTATGTGTGTATAAAGTGTACTGTATGTGTGTATGGGAGATGTACTGTATGTGTGTATGGGAGATGTACTGTATGTGTGTGTATGGGAGATGTACTGTATGTGTGTATGGGAGATGTACTGTATGTGTGTGTATGGGAGATGTACTGTATGTGTGCATGGGAGATGTACTGTATGTGTGTGTGTATGGGAGATGTACTGTATGTGTGTATGGGAGGTGTATTGTATATGTGTGTGTATATGGGAGTAATACTGTGTGTGTGTGTGTGTGTGTGTGTGTGTGTGTGTGTCATTCACCATCACAAAAGCTGTGCAACAGTACACTTGTTGCGTAAGTACCGCAGATCACCCGAGTTCTGCTGTTACTGAGTGATCGGTTACTACCACTAGTGAGTGACCGGGTACTACTGGCAGTGAGTGACCGGGTACTACTGGCAGTGAGTGACCGGGTAATACTGGTAGTGAGTTACCGGGTACTACTGGTAGTGAGTGACCGGGTAATACTGGTAGTGAGAAACCGGGTACTACTGGTAGTGAGTTACCGGGTACTATAGCTATTGAGTGACCAGGCATTACGGCTAGAGTGTAAATGGGTAATACCGCTAGTGACTGACCTGGTACTACCACTAGTGGGAAACCGGGTACTACCGCTAGTGAGTGACCGGGTACTACCGTTAGTAAGTGACCAGATACTTCAGCTGGTGAGTGACCGGATATTACCTCTAGGGATTGACCAGGTACGAGCCGCTTGTGAGTGACCAGATACTACCGCTAGTGGGTAACCGGGTACTACCGCTAGTGAGTGACCGGGTAGTACCGCCAGTGAATAACTGGGTAATACCACTAAATAGTGACCGGGTATTTCCACTAGTGAGTGACCGGTCACTACCGCTACTGAGTAACCAGGTACTACCACTAGTGTGTGGTCGGATTCTAGTGAGTAGCTGGGTGCTTGTGAATGGCGGGGTGTTGTGAGTGGCCGGGTGCTAGTGATTGGTCGGATGGCAGTGAGTGGCCGGGTGGTTGATGGGTGGCTGGGTGTTGTGAGTGACTGGGTGTTGTGAGTGGCCAGGTGCTAGTCAGTGGCCGGGTGTTGTAAGTGATCGGGTGTTGTGAGGGACCGGGTGTTGTGAGGGACCGGATGTTGTGAATGGCCGGGTGTTGTGAGTGACCGGGGTGTTGTGAGTGGCTGGGTGTTATGAGTGACCGGATGTTGTGAGTGGCTGGGTGTTGTGAGTGACCAGGTGTTGTGGTGGCTGGGTGTTATAGTGACCGGATGTTGTGGTGGCTGGGTGTGAGTGGCTGGGTGTTGTGAGTGGCTGGGTGTTGTGAGTGGCTGGGTTTTGTGGTGGCTGGGTGTTGTCAGTGGCTGGGTGTTGTAGTGGCTGGGTGTTGTAAGAGGTGTTGTAGTGGCTGGGTGTTGTGAGTAGCTGGGTATTGTAAGTGGCTGGGTGTTGTAAGTGGCTGGGTGTTGGTGGCTGGGTGTTGTAAGTGGCTGGGTGTTGTGGTGGCTGGGTGTTGTAGAGTGGCTGGGTGTTGTCAGTGGCTGGGTGTTGTGAGTAGCTGGGTGTTATGAGTGACCGGATGTTGTGGTGGCTGGGTGTTGTGAGTGGCTGGGTGTGATGGCTGGGTGTTGTGGTGGCTGGGTGTTGTGTGAGTGGCTGGGTGTTGTGAGTGGCTGGAGTGTTGTCAGTGGCTGGGTGTTGTCAGTGGCTAAGGTGTTGTAAGTGGCTGGTGTTGTGAGTAGCTGGGTGTTATGAGTGACCGGATGTTGTGAGTGGCTGGAGTGTTGTAAGTGGCTGGGTGTTGTCAGTGGCTGGGTGTTGTAGGTGGCTGGGTGTTGTAAGTGGCTGGGTGTTGTCAGTGGCTGGGTGTTGTAGGTGGCTGGGTGTTGTAAGTGGCTGGGTGTTGTCAGTGGCTGGGTGATCACCTGTAACAGCACACAGGTAATTTATCACACCCAACACAGGAAGTATACAAGGATGTAATCAAGTACCGGTCGACCCTTACCAGACCAACCGCTAGTGTCATGTACTGCCCTGTACTGTCCTGTATGGTGGTGTAGTGACTTGTATGGTGGTGTACTGTCGTGTATGGTGGTGTACTGTCTTGTATGGTGGTGTAGTGACTTGTATGGTGGTGTACTGTCGTGTATGGTGGTGTACTGTCCTGTATGGTGGTGTAGTGACTTGTATGGTGGTGTACTGTCGTGTATGGTGGTGTACTGTCTGATAGGGTGATGTACTGTTGTATGGTGATGTACTGTTGTATGGCGATGTACTGTTGTATGGTGGTGTACTGTTGTATGGTGATGTACTGTTGTATATGACCGTGTACTGACGTGTGCTGCCATATGCCTCTGTTGTTACCTGCCGTGTACTGCCGTGTACTGCTCACTGCTATGATCACTGTGAGAGTTTGTTTGTTGTTGTTGTTGTTGTTGTTGTTGTTAGTATTATTGTTATTCCTATTGTTGTTGTTATTCCTGTTGTTATTATTAATATTGGTATTATTCCTATTGTTGTTGTTATTCCTTTTTTGTTATTCCGGTTGTATTATTCCTGTTGTTGTTATTCCTGTTGCTGTTATTCCTGTTGCTGTTATTCCTGTTGTTGTTATAATTCCGGTTGTATTATTCCTATTGTTTTTGTTATTCCTGTTGTTATTCTTAAATAATAATAACAGGCACTCTTGTTATTATTTACATTACATACCTAATAACTACCCAATTCAGGTGGTCATGCCGATGGAAGGAGGTCAGTGGCACAGTTCTCTTCGTGATTCCATAGGTCTAGTTGGTAAAGCCGTTCCATAGGTCTACCAGCCTCTGTGTGACGAAGTATTTCCTTATGTTCGTTCCGCATGATAACTTGGCGAGCTTGAAGTTATGCCCCCTCGTGTTGGTGGTGTTTAACAATGGTCGGGGATCATGTTTTCCATCCCTTTCCATCTTTGGTAAACGTGAGCTCGGGTCAATTGTTGTTATACCTGTGTTGTAATCTCTTGTGCTTCTAGTGCTGTCCTTGATCTAGTACCAGAGAGAGAGAGAGAGAGAGAGAGAGAGAGAGAGAGAGAGAGAGACCGGTTCTCTGGTGTTGGTTCGCCTGTCTAGGTTGTCACCCAATGGAGGGACAGCGTCAGCTAGTCCCTGTGAAGGTGTGCTGTGTCATGACGGACCCCTGTGTGTGTGTGTGTGTGTGTGTGTGTGTGTGTGTGTGTGTGTCTGTGTGTGTGTTGAAGATGATTTTACCTGAAGATTAACCCCCATAATCCTAACCTAACCTCACCTCACCTAACCTAATCTAACCTAACCTAACCTAGCTGTTGAGTCAAAGTGATAAACATTTTAGTATTTAGATAATAATTGCCATTCGAGATATGATGTAAGGGAAGAGAGATTTTTCCTTGATTGGTTGTTTAGTTGGACGAAAATGTTAAGGTTGAGGTTGAGGTTTGTTTAAGAAAGTGTCAGTCAGGTTGAATTGTTTGTTTAAGAAAGTGTCAGACGGAGGTTAATTGATTGATTAGGAAAGTATTAGATGGAGGTTAATTGTTTAAGAAAGTGTCAGACGGAGTTTAATTGATTGTTTACGAAAGTATGAGACAAGTTGATTTGTTTGTTTAAGAAAGTGTCAGACGGAGGTTGAGTGAAAAGAAGTTTATTCGAGAGTATCAATGAATCATGGTTTTGAAGGAGAATCGTGACACTACCGTACAGGTTCTCGGACATATTGAAAGGTGTTGCCGGGTTGTGTGTTTACTTCTCTCTCCCCCCCTCCCCCTAGCCCCCCCCCCTCGCCCGCCCCCTCCCCCACCTGCCTTTACCAGGAGGGTGGCGGGGACACTGACCTTCAATAGGCACCTGGAGAAGTCTGGTGAGAACTTGGTCTCTTATAAATTATCCAAAGACAAGTTATGGAGACTAGGAGAAGATGTTTCCCTTTTACTAGCAGTTCTAGAGGTAGGTGGTGGTGGTTCTACCTCTCACCGCCCATCTAGAGGTAGGTGGTGGTGGTGGTGGTGGTGGTGGTGGTGGTTGTTCTACCTCTCACCGCCCATCTAGAGGTAGGTGACGGAGGCTGGACGTCTCCTAGCTACCTAGAGCTTGGGTGGGCGGGGCCGGAAACACCCCTTCCACCGGTGGTGTAGAGGGCGGGGGGGCGGAGCTTCCTGTGGTGCGACACATGCCTGGCACTCTCGCCCCTGTTTGTTGGCCACACCGGATTTAGCCAAACATTCAACTCCCCAACATCAATATTGACCGGCGGGACTCTCGTTACAGATTCATTATAATAAAAGATCGGGTAGATAATTTAATTGGCAGTTGAGTCTAAATCTTAATGAGGTGATGTTTTATGGATGCTGTTATCTATTCCGGGACGTGAGGGGGTGAGGGGGTGAGGGGGGAGGGGGAGAGGGACGCCGTCGTTGCGTCTGTGCAAATGTATGAATAAATGAGAGTGCGTTCGGGGGCAAGGGACGGACGCCCCTCGCGCAGGTTTTGTATTGACCGTGGCGTGGCGGCCTAGCCTCTCCCCATACTCATCTACCACCGCCGCCATTTCTCCATCCTGGGAGGGAAATCATATCGAGATCCTTACGTCATCTCCTTCGCTGGTGGTATTGCCCTACCAACTCCTTGCTCGTCTTATTCATCACTTATGTTAATGTTTCTTCTCTTCTTCGGGTTGTCATGTGGAAATCATACTTTATATATGAAGAAATAACCACAAAGTTATTTTCATCGCGACTGTACCTTTTAAATGTCAGTGTCAGGTCGCTTATTCTATTGTAATAAAAAAGATCACGACAAAAAACCCGGCACATAACTTTTCCAATTAGTGAACAAAATGTCGTGTTTACACAAATCACTACTGGACGTGTTGGGGAGGGGAAGAGGGGAGGGGTATGGAGGGGGGAGGAGGGTCAGTGGGGGGGGTTAGGTCGAGCACAAGATGGCCGCCTCCTGCCGCCTCGCTGTAATGACGTCTAATAACTGTTGGCACTGCTATTCGTCTCCCCTCTGCTGTTACTAATACTTATGTTGTATTAAAGTCAATTATTCAGATTCCGAAAATGCTCAATCAGGAGACAGCATCCTCCCCCTCCCCCGACACACTGCTGAGCCCTACGCCCTCACTCTACGCCATAAAGCTCCTCTGACTGATATATTCCTCACCATTTGTAAGATTCAGGAGGAAGGCGTCTCTTCTTACCCTCCAATAGTTCATTATGATGCTGTTAAGTCTGTATCAAAAAGCTGTTCAAACTTTAATGTTTACAAAAAACTCCTAGTCAAACTTTACGATCGTCCAAGACTCCGACACACTCCTTCCTTCCTTCCTTCCTTCCTTCCCTGATATAATTGTCTGAGTCACGAATCAGATCTTAAGACTGTCCATTTAGGCACCAATTATCTTTTGTTCCTCTAATCAAGACAGACTAATGCTCTCATCCTGTTCCACTGAGGTTGTTCAAGCCTGAAATTTGCCTAACAGACACCACTGATTAATTCCCTGGACTGTTTACTCAGACGACAGGTATCTGACTGAGACTGGATCTCTCTCTCTCTCTCTCTCTCTCTCTCTCTCTCTCTCTCTCTCTCTCTCTCTCTCTGGAATTCCAAACAAAAACAACCTCCAATCTCTTTGCGAATTCTGCATACAGATTCACTTCTTGTCAATCTGTTCCCGTTTCCACATTCTAAAAATCTATTGTGGAGGGTAAATAAAGATGGCCAGCCTTGACTTAGAGGCTCTCAGGTGGCATGCCAGACCCCACGAACTGGACGAGTCAACACTGGAGAGAGAGAAAAGGTTGTTATATGGTGATTCAGCACAGGTGAACGAGGTACCTGTTTCCTTCATCTCTTCTGGCTGGTGTTGTTCTTGTTGTATTTACTGATGTTGGTGTTGATGATGATATGTCTACTGTTGTTATTGATGATGTTACGTCTACTGTTGTTATTGATGATTTTACGTCTACTGTTGTTATTGATGATGTTACGTCTACTGTTGTTATTGATGATGTTACGTCTACTGTTGTTATTGATGATGTTACGTCTACTGTTGTTATTGATGCTTCGTCTACTGTTGATGTTACGTCAACTGCTGTTATCGATGATGTTTCTTCTACTCATGTTGTCAATGATGTTACGTTTACTGTTTTTGATATTTATCTTACGTCTTTGTCTGTTGTTTTTATTGTAGACGCTTCTTACTCGTTTTTTTTTCTTTACTGTTACTGCTCCAATTGCTGCTCCTACTCTTGTTACAGCACTTTTACAGCTAATGAGGCTGTTGTTACTTCTACTGCTGCACCTTTGTTGACGCTGTTGTCACGTTGTTATAGATTCTTCCTCGTGCTACTTTTAAATGAGTTTTTGTTTCTTACCTATGAATCTTTTTTTTCTGTGCTTATCTCATCGTCGTATTCCTTGGCTTTATAATATACAGGATTGCAGTGGCCGAGTGGGTGTGCGTAGCGCTCGCCTCTTGTCCTGAAGGTCTCTGAGTCGCTCCCAGTCCATCCTACTGTGAATTGGTACCTAATTTTACAATCGGTGAAGTGAAGATTGTCGAGAACAATGCCTCCTTGTCTACCAATGGCTCAATTCACAGTGTAATGTATCCGCACTGCTTCTGGGGGATCCACTTTTGCTTTCATAATTTTCAGTTATGAGTTTATGCATTAAGTTGTCTTTAACTTATCTATCTCTGTATAAGACAAATTATAGCGGTCTGTCGCTTTGTCTGTCTTTCTGTATGTTCCTTCTGCACTTCCATAATTTTGAAGATAGAGAACAGAAATTTGGTAGGGACGTGCGAGTGGCCTAGAGGGATGGTCGTGCACTATCTCCTGTCCCTATACTCAGCTAGTAAACAAATAAATAAGGTGCATTATACTTGAGTTCGGAAGTGATTAAACAAATACCATACTATAAAATTAAATGAAACATATATTGTCTGTCTGAGTTCCCTCGTTTGTATTAAGAGAAATGATCATGAAATTATCAATATTAATTTAGTTTATCATTTCCACTACTTGTCAGCTTACTGGCCGGTCGGTCTGTTCCGACCTTCATTGTTCAGTGTTATTAACGGAGGATAACACTGGATAACACATTTCTTTCATCTGATCCGGGGAATGAACCCGGGACGCGCGTAGAGGGTAAACGTTCTAGCGCTATACCACCAAGCCAAGTGTACTGGCACTGCTGCTCGTCTTGCCACCCTAATGCACTTAATACTAGTGTATCTGTGTACAGGAGATAATCTACCACCAGTACGGGCACGACAGTCTTACCGTAACACAGTGACATCACCAAGAGGAAGGCGTGTTACTACAAATGCACGTCCAGCAAACAGACTTGATAACTGATGATAGCATTCCGACTGAGTAACCCGTAATGCCTGGAAAAGTGACAAGAACTTCTACCGTGGCCAATACTAACCTCAGCGTCAACTCACCAAACCAACATGGCCCCGTTGACTACAGAGAGACCATTAAAGACTGTAAAGTATAGAGGACTCAAACATATTAATTACTATCTCCCTTAGGATTAGAAAAGGTTAAATTTTATAAACGAGATCGGGTTCAGGCTGCTGAAAACGACCAGAAACCCGAGGATAAGTTTCTCTTCTAATGTCTTGGCGAGGGAATGTCAGCTTCCTTCTCGACACTCACTGAGGGACTGGAAGATCTACCTGAGTTCTTAATTAATCTTCGTAACCTTTATTCACAATGTATGGAAATCATTAAGTGAGATAGATAAGAGATGAACGATAGAAGAAGATAAAGTATAGATAGAGAGAGAAATAGAATATTATTTTTATATTGTTTTATGTTATCTGAGGATAGAAACCTCGATATTACGATAATACAGATGTTATTGTTGTTGTTGTAAGTAGTAGTAGTAGTGATAGTAAGTTATACAGTTAATAGTAGTAGTTGTTGTAGTACATTACGTTAGATAAAGAGAGAGAGAGAGAGAGAGAGAGAGAGAGAGAGAGAGTTAAAATCACTGAAACTCACTACAGTGGATGATGACACACCATTATGTAAATCCTTCTGTCCCGACCTTACCGATGTTGCCGTAGTGTTGTTCCTGCTGTTGTAGTTGTGAGTTTTAGTGTTGTTCCTGCTGTTGTAGTTGTGAGTTTTAGTGTTGTTCCTGCTGTTGTAGTTGTGAGTTTTAGTGTTGTTCCTGCTGTTGTAGTTGTGAGTTTTAGTGTTGTTCCTGCTGTTGTAGTTGTGATTTTTAGTGTTGTTCCTGCTGTTGTAGTTGTGAGTTTTAGTGTTGTTCCTGCTGTTGTAGTTGTGAGTTTTAGTGTTGTTCCTGCTGTTGTAGTTGTGAGTTTTAGTGTTGTTCCTGCTGTTGTAGTTATGAGTTTTAGTTTTGTTCCTGCTGTTGTAGTTGTGAGTTTTAGTGTTGTTCCTGCTGTTGTTGTAGTTGTGAGTTTTAGTGTTGTTCCTGCTGTTGTAGTTATGAGTTTTAGTTTTGTTCTTGCTGTTGTAGTTGTGATTTTTAGTGTTGTTCCTGCTGTTGTAGTTGTGAGTTTTAGTGTTGTTCCTGCTGTTGTAGTTGTGAGTTTTAGTGCTGTTCCTGCTGTTGTAGTTGTGAGTTTTAGTGTTGTTCCTGTTGTTGTAGTTGTGATTTTCAGTGTTTTTCCGGCTCACCATTTGTGTTGTCGTAGTTCTAAAGGAGTCATTGTCTACAGCGGCAGTTCCTGGAAGACAGAAGCAGACACTGTAAGAAGGAAAATTACGTAACAGTGAACAGATATGAATGAAAAAAAAACATAATCAATAGAAAAAGAGAGGGGGGAGAGAGAGAGAGAGAGAGAGAGAGAGAGAGAGAGAGAGAGAGAGAGAGAGGTGATCTACCTGACGGTGTTGTCTTATGGGTATATCTTTCATGCCTCACTAATAGAAACCAATAACTTCTGTTTTGAGTTTATTACAAAATCACTTAGAAATAGATCCCTTAAGTGTTGTAAGCTTACTAATTTAATACTTACTAATATACAATAGTTCCCTGAAATGTAGTATGAACGTTCGAAGATTTACCCCTAAAGTATTTTGATCTCTTAACTTGACGTCGCAGTCCAACACTATACTAGGCCCCTCTACAGAAAGTGTTGTAAGGTAGAAACACAACATAGCAATACCAGACACTACTGAATATGTAGCCCGACTAGACATTTTGTTGTGAGGTTAGAACACGGGTGTGAGGTGCCGCAGAGGGTAGAATTCAAGAACGTGGAGCTTAGGGTATCACTATAGGGAATCACTACCGCAGGGAAAGTCTGAAGACCGTCGGTGTGATGCATATTCTAGGTCGCTCAAACCGTGCGTCTTGCTCAGGCTGCCAACATGTGAAAATGGACGGTCGTTTCGAATGTTGGTATGTTTATAGAGTCGTTAATATTAATTTGCACAAAATATACCATTGAAGAAAATCGATTCAGAATTAAATTTTACATAAGAAACTGTTGTCATCCTAACCTAATGGTTACCGTAAACTTGTAAAAAATTACACCTTACAATTTTACAAGAGGTGCTCGGGTTAACTAGCATCATTTCTTCCGTTTCTCAAGAACATCCCAAGATTGTGGAGGAATCAATTTTTACCAAACCTAACCTAACCAATAAAGAAAACCAAAAGAACCTAAGGAACAAAACCTAATATAATTAAGATTTTTTCCAATCTAACTTAACATTTTGGTTTCGTAGCCTCCAGTCTGCCCAACCGGTGTAAACGATCCATCCTGGTGAATAAGAAATTTTGGTTCAGAATTTTGGAAGCTGGCAGCCTCAGCACATTTCCTGGTGTACGAGAATAATACCTATTCATTTGAAATCGTTCATTATAAAGCAAATTTATATTATTTCCCCAAATAAAAGTCTAGTACAGTACCCGTAAGGCATACAGAACCATTCTTCAAGCAGCAAACGATCATCTGAAAGTTCCGGAAGATTTTTGTAAACAAAATCGCTTCGATAAATAATAGAGTTTTTTATATACCAGTGACGTTAAAAAACTTACCTAATTGTCTCTCATTTTTATAAAAAAATATTTATATTTTTTGATTACATTCAAACACTAAATTCAGATACACGGTAGTGAAGGTATGAATCATGAACGTATTTTTCACAGGGAGTTGCTCTTAGGGCGGCCTTCCCCTTCTCATGAACATTCCAGTAATCCATCAGGAATCTTACGAATATCTGTTCACATTGGCCACGCCGTGGGCATTCAGTACGCTTCTTGAATACCAATTGTAGGCATTGCCTGTAGTGATACCTGCGTTCCACGTTCTTAAATACAGCCCAGACCCAGAGGAGGCACACATGCACGGGCTTGCAAACAGGATACGTAAAGTGTTGTGACTTGAGGACACGGCAGAGTATACCTAAGATACTGTACTTACCTGATGTTGTGAGGTAAGGACACAACATCTTGGTGGTGTAGTGTGTATTGATGGTCTGAGCATCTTTCTTATTTTGCCTCGTGTCCCCAGCTCCCTCCCTCCCTCCCTCCCTCCCTCCTCCCCCCCTCCTCCCTCCCCCTCCCTCCCACTCTTTCACTCCCCTTTACTCTCCCCCACCCTTTCCTCCCTCATCTTCCCATTCCATTCGCTCTTCCCTCCTCCCCCGGCCTCTTCCTCCCCCTCCTCCCTCCCTTATCTTCACCGCCGTATCTCTAACATCTTAATGGATCGCAGCGCCACCTTCTCCCGTGATTGGCAGGCTCCTCTACGATTGGCAGACTCTCCTATGATTGGCAGGCTCCTCTACGATTGGCAGACTTTCCTATGATTGGCAGAATCGTCCATGATTAGCTAACTATGATTGGCAAAATCGTCCATGATTAGCTAACTATGATTGGCAAAATCGGTTATGACTGGCAGATTTTTCCATGATTGGCTGTGAAGACTCTGTGTGTGAATGACAATCAGAGTTTTATAAGATGTTGTTTTAAGTTGATAATTTTGAGCTGCGTGGCATTTAATAATATCAACCTTATTGGCAGCCGCTGTTATTAAACTGAGTGGTAGGTTCTTGTAAGAGTGAAAACTTGTGAAGTGAACGATACATTGTGGAAATCAGGTCATGTTGATGGTCTTGTGTTACAGAGTATTATGGTGTTAAAGACAAAATAAATCAATTAATATTATGTCTTTTCCAATAAGATAATAATCTGTTCCCAACGAAGGAAAATCGATTTTTTTCCAACAAAAGAACATTATTTTTTCTTCTCGATAAAGAACGATTTTGTTTTCTTCAAATAAAAGAATAACTGTATTTTTTGGGCGGGTGGGGAGTTACAGCGCATTATCTTTTAAATAAGCAATTGAGATTTTATTCATAAAAAAAAAATCTTGTGATCAAAGCACCTGTGTTTACTGTACAAGATCGTCAACGCTGGTGAGGGACAACACCCAACACTCACCTCTCAACCATAAACACAAGAGTCATATACACAACAAAACAGTAAAGGTGAAAGTATAGGTCCCACAGGTACGACCGTCTGTTAGGGAGTGTGTAGAGTATGATGTGAAGGACTCAGTTATCCTCTTCATGTACTCCCACTGTGTTCGTCCTCCTTCACGTCTCAGTGTGTTCACTGAAATCACAACCGAATGTGAAACAAAGGAACGAAAGCCTTACAACTGAATACCTATTACCTTATTGTAAGTATTCAATTCATCCTCTTCACCAGGACCTGCCCACAGAAGTACTTCCACCTTCGTAAGTTCCCTCACCTAAGCGTCGAACTGGAAGTTATCTCTGAATGCCAAGCTGATTAGCATACCAGCTCCTGATTGGGATGCAGTACCATCAAATCTAATTCATATCCTTTACGATAATATTCTCTCACCAGTACCCACACATTCAAACCCCTGCCTCGGATTGTTGTCCAGGAGTTTATCTCTCATTGGCAGGTTTACCCATAACAAGAGGTGTTTCACGGGACAATCCTCGCCGTCCAGCAGCTGTGACCATCCCACCAGTCAGGTGAACAGGGATGCAGCGAGTGAGACGAAAACTTCTTGACGCCCCGAAACAGACTATTCACCGTCTTCTTGGAAGCGTGATGAAGCAGAGACGGCAGTCAAAAAATTGTGTTGGGGGACTCTCTCCCTGCCTGCCTGACTCCCTCCCTGACTCTCTCACTGCTTGCCTGATACTCTCCTTTCCTACCTGGCTCTCTGGCTCTCACCCTACCTGTCTGACCTTCTCCCTGATTCTCTCCCTGCTTGCATGTCTTTCTACCTGCCACGGTGTCATTCGTATCCCTCCCTCCCTCCTATTCTCCCTCACTCACTCTCTCTTTTCTATCTCCCTCCCCCCTCCCTCTTCCCCTCCCTCCCCCTCCGTCCCTCCCTCTTATTCTCCCTCGCTCTTGTTCTCCCTCACTCACTCTCTCCTTTCTATTTTACTCCTCCCTCCCCCTCGAAATCCTTTCTCCCTTTCTCCCTCCCTCCTTCCCATTTTTCCCCCTT
>NW_024731872.1:322500-437500 GCF_018991925.1 Homarus americanus | reverse complement strand
AGACTATAATACTCTAATGATTAGTTAATGAACTTACGGGGTAAATAAAGTGTCCTTTCATGATCATTTTGGGTGATATCAATGACAATCTAACGGAATGATAAATTGATATAAAATTAGCAGGAAATATTTAGAAAAATCCTAACAGAAACTGAAAGTAAATTGAGTTTATTAAAGAGAAAACAGCTTCTGACATTTCACTAACACACTACTGGCTGGTATAAACTGCTCACTGTCTTCTAAAACTCATACAGCAATAAGTGTCTTATTATCAACTAGAAATGAAGCAGGGATTTCGTCTAGTGTAACAACAAACAGGAGAACAGACTTACCTCTTTAGGAAAACACCTGATGGACTGACATAGGCGAAGATAACTAAGATGTGAGGACAGTGTGAGTCAGCAGAGAGTGTAAGGCTGCACCATGAACTGTGATCCCAGAACCCGAGGAAGAAAAATATGGAAAGGAATTTGAGGATTACCTAAGACAAGCGAATAAACGAATTAACTTGACGGAACACCAAGAAAACGTCGGAAGGAGACCATGCTAAATATTATCTATCATTTAGCACAAGATACAAGTGAAAGGAAATATCCAGTCAAAACAGTAAAACAGACTTATGTCAGACAGACAGACAGACAGACAGACAGACAAGAAAATACAACCATGACACAAAACAGTTGAGAAGTAACAGAGATATTTGTATAACATCTTAACTTAACTTACATGCATATGGTAAAAATCATATATGCAAACAACTGTCCAATTATACCATTACTGTTAACTCATAAACTTAATTTCATACCTGGAGGCCTGAAGACAATATCCACACAGAGAAACACAGTCAGGTAATACAGTTTAATCCGTGTTTGAGTCACCGGTAGAGAATCAGTAACTCGTGACACCACAACAAACACTGTATGTATCTGTTGGTGAGGTAGGTGTGAGGGAGGTATAGTGAGGGAGATGAGGGAGGTAAGGATAGAGAGATGGTGAGGGTGATGAGGTAGGAAAGGGAGGTGAGGAAAGTGGTGAGGGAGATGGTGAGGGGTGGAGGTGAGGGATATAGTTCAGTTCCGTTACTCTACAGGTGGATCGATGACGCCGGCAGCTTGTGCTTGGTGATGCGCTGATCAATATGGATATACTGTGTGTGTGGGGGGGGGTTCTATCAGTGCTTTATATATGTTTTTCGATATTGGTGTATGTATATTTACATGGGTGTGTGCGTGTGTCTGTATATATGTGTAAGAGTGTGGGTATTGCGTGCATGCGTGCATGCGTGCATACGTGTGTGTGTGGATATATTGAGTAAGGTATGTCGTCTATTTTGACTCTGTTGTATATGTATGGGAGTGTATTGCGTGCATTTGCATGTACAGTATGTGCATGGATGGGCTCGTCCAAAGTGTCTTTGTCTGCAAGTACGCACGCGCGTGCGAGTGTGTGTGTGTGTGTGTGTGTGCTTAAATAATAGTAATATAATAGTAATAATAATCGGTTTCTTGAAAGAACATGGCAACCAAAAGGCTGAAAATGTACATTTACACAATTGGGGAATGGGTCACTTGATTGACAAATAATATAAAAATAATTCATCTATGTGGTACAAATATGATTTACACTGTCATTCAACAGTGAATTTCAACAAAGTAACAATACAAAAGTAATGTTAGCTGGGAGTGAACACACTGGTTAACTACGAGTTGCTGAAAATTTTTACAATGGTTGGGATTGGACTGTTCTTGTAGCGATCAATATGTGCTCGTATGGGCTGGATGCGGATGTAATGTCGAACAGCAATTCGCAGACGGGGGATCTCGGGTGGAAACAGGAGACGGTGTCGAAGATGGTGAAAAAGCTTCTCCCAACTTTGCAGATGAGGTCATGGTGATGATCAGAGAGAGCTGAGAGGGTCAGGTGTTGAGCGCTACTTGATATGTGGCGTAGGAGGGGGAGAGAATAATCTTACTCTCTTCTGCAATTTGTCTAGGTATTTTGGGAGGAAGGCCAGGCAGGGGAAATATGAATGTTGAGTAAGCTTTGAGAACCTCGGCCGCGGGAACTCCGAGGGACTTGAGACAACGGAGGAGGTGAAGACGAAAACCGGAGGATTTGACAGTTGTACTGGCGTGTGTTTTCAAATTTAGCGTGTTATCTATAGCGACGGCGAGGAACTTAGGGTGTTGGGGACCAAAGAAATGAAGGGAGGTGAGACAAGGACAAAGGAGAGGTTGAAGTGCATTACCATGGTCTTGGTATGGTTGATGGTGACATGGTTGTTGGTGGCCCAATCTTGGAGACTGTTCAATATATTCTGAAAGGCGCTGTAGTCGGGAGCCGAGTTGTTCACATTGATCCCAATGGTGGAGTCGTCGACATATTTCCAGCGAGCGTGAGTTTCTCTCAGGGCATCATTGATAAGGAAGAGGTGCCTTGGGGGACGCCACAGGCGAGTGACTGAAAGGTGGAGACAGCCCCTCGGAAGCGTGCGGTTTGGCGTTGGTCACTAAGGAAGTCTGTAAGTCATGGTATAAGGCTTCTCCGAAACTCGAGGTCGATAGCTTTGTTGATGATTAAAATTGTGATCGATTAGGTCGAATGCCTTGGTGTAGTCAATGAAGGCGACAGCCACAGACATCTTTCGTTTTTCCAAATGGGGGTATATGCAGTCGAGAAAGCTGACAAGACAGCGAGTGGTGGAGGAAGTTTTCATATTGCCAAATTGCTGAAGATCTATGGCTTCTGGAATATAAGCATAAGCCCAGTCAAGAGCGAAACTTTCGCAGATTAAGCTGGGCATTGGGGTGATGGCAATGGGGTGTAACTTATTTAAGGATTGTGGGTTCGTTGACTTGAGCACTGGTGACACATATGAGGTCTTCCAGTCAGCATTGATGATGGAGCAGAGGGGTTTAGCTAGTTCCGGGGAGAACTCCTTGCATAGTTTCATTGGTAAGTCAATGGGGGTGGTGGAGCGCTTAATCTCAGTTTGACCAAACGTCTTGGTACTTCAAATTCTTCCACTAAGTCAGTGGGAAAGGGGGCTGGTAGGTAAGCAGGGATATTGGTTGTGTCAAGCCGGGGAGCATCTGGCATACTGTATAGTTGCGAAATGGTTGTTAGGTTGCTCAGCTGCGTCACCATTAGTGAGGTGGCTAAGGGAGGGGAGGGGGTGTGTCTTATTGTTTAGTACACAGTGTTCTTTCAGCTTAAAATACCACTGGCTGATGTTGGTCTACTTCAGGTGCTGCAGCTTGGTTGGATAGTAAGACTTTTTTGTAACGCATATTTCACAGATGATTTGGTTGTGAAGGGCCCTGTAGCGGTTGTGGTCATTGAGATAAAAGGCGCTGTTTATCGGCTGCGTAAGTTTTTTGATCCGATGTGTGATCCAGGGTAAGTCAGCTCTGTGTGTGTGTATGTGTCACCAGGAGCACCCGAGGTGAGCCAAGCCAGCAGCAGGTGTGTTAGAACTTAAACACACCTGTCCCGTTATACCTTCATTAATGAACCTTCAATACATTATCAATGATATTCTTCTACGTCTACGAAATTTTTCCATATTTAGTGTGAAAACCTCAAATTTTTAAGACACAGCGGAGTACTTTCCAAATCTATAACGCACACACACACACACACACGCACGCACGCACGCACACACACTTATGTTACTTGTATATTATTTGTAATTCGTAACCCATTCCCCAAATATGTAACTGTATATTTTCAGCCTTCTGGCTGCCAAGCTCTTTCAATAAACCGTTAATTATTATTATTATTACACACACACACACACACACACACACACACACACACACACACACACACACACACACACACACACACACACACACACACACACAAAACAAAAAAACAACGTATTAATAAGCTCCTTATGAGGACTCGGAAATAAGACTAATAACAGGTGAATATAATTAATTATTTCTTGATTTCTGCTGATGGTGAAATTTAGGAAGTCGGTGTGTTTACACTGGCAGACTCTCGGTTGCTCTTGTCCTGTGATCCATTGCCTGTATCTCTGTCTCTGTTTACAGTTATACAATTACACACAGTACTCTCACGACACCTGAAATTTTAATATATACTTACTCAAATATTCTTCATATAACGGTGAGTCTTCGTGTTGTTAATTCTAATATGATTTATGGGACCCGCAATGAGATGCCAACTTTTGTTAGGCTTCCAGGGAATGTTGGCCGGAAGTGTACATCTGTGACATTATTATTATTATTCGTTGTATTCGTAGTAGTAGTAGTGGTAGTGGAAAAATATAGCATGTGAAATGCAAAAATCTGCGTATCAACACAAGATGCATGAATTTTCACTTCTGGTAAAACAATACAATGGACTCATGGCGGGGCCCCCTCCGCTCATCCGACGGTAACTCCCTAATTAAAAACGAAGGCCTTCGTCAGGGCTGGAAGGAGCACTACCCTTCGCTGCTCAACCAAAACACCGATGTGGATGTCCTGGCTACCCAGCAGGTTCCTCAGCACCCAAAGCTGACTAACCTCAGCTATCCTCCCTCCCTGGATGAGGTAGCTACTGCCATCAAACAGATGAAAAATAACAAAGCCTCAGGGCCTTATGGAATCCCAGCCGAGGTGTATAAAGCAGGAGGACCTCTGCTTACCAGCCGTCTCCATTCTCTCCTGGAGAATATATGGGGGAAGGAGGAAATACCCCAATATCTTAAAGACGCCTCGATCGTCAATATTTATAAGAACAAGGGAGACCGGTCAGACAGTGGCAACTACCGCGGGATCTCACTGCTGTCCGTAGCTGGCAAGATTATCGCCTAGTCCTCCTCAACAGACTTCTTCCTGACTCGGAAAACTTCCTCCCAGAATCTCAATGTGGTTTTAGACCATCACGTGGCACCACTGACATGGTCTTTGCTGCCCGCCAGATTCAGGAAAAGTGCAGAGAACAGCGTCGTAGCTTGTACATGGTCTTCATTGACCTTACTAAGGCCTTCGACTCAGTCAACAGGGAAGCCCTCTGGTGGACTCTCATCCGTTTTCGCTGTCCACCAAAATTCATTGCCATTGTGATGCAACTCCATGATGGAATGAACAGTAGTATCCTGCACAATGGCACCCATTCTTAGTTCTTCCCCATCCAAACGGGGGTAAAACAAGGGTGTGATCTGGCACCAACTCACTTTTCCATTTTCTTGGCTGCCTTCCTTACTCGCGTCAGTGCTAATTTAGCCGGCGGGTTTGACATCCAGTACCGGATGAAGGGACTTTTCAACATAAGACGACTCCAGGCAGGAACAAAGGTGTCGACTGCTTCCAACCTTGAACTTCAGTATGCAGACGACCTCACCCTCGTTGCTCACACTGAACACGGCCTACAGGAGACCCTGAATACCTACACAGATGCATATGCACACTTCGGACTTGAGGTGAATGTACGTAAGACTCAGATTCTTTCAGCCTGCCCCTGGTTCAGCCACACCTCCACCATCCCTCCAGTTTAATGATACTATTCTCTCTAATGTTAACCACTTTCAGTAACTTGGCTTCCACCTGTTCACCACCGCGGACATCGATGAAGAAATTCAACATTGAATCAGATGTGCATCTCAAACCTTTGGCAGACTCCGTACTCATGTCTTCAGTTGTAGGGAGCTGAAATTTTCTACAACGTTGCATATGCACCGAGCAGTGATCCTCCCAATCCTGCTGTATGGCAGCGAGAAATGGGTCACCTGCAGGAGGCACCTCAAGACACTTGAAAACTTTCACCAACGTAGTCTATGTTCTATCCTCCGAGTTTACTGGAAAACGGGAGAACAAATGCCAGTATTCTTGCTGACACCAACTGTAAGAGCATCGAGGCTACCATTATCCATGAACAACTACGTTGGACTGGCCATGTTACCCACATGGATGACAGTAGCCTGTCAAAGCAGTTACTTAACAGTCAACTAACAAATAGTAAACGTAACGCTGGCGGGCAATTGAAAAAGTATAAAGATAGTCTTAAGATAAACCTAAAAAAGTGCCAAATCGACCGCCTCACCCGGGCGACAATCACTCCACTCCGTTACGTTTGGAGGAGCACCACACAAGGTGTCAATACTTTCGAGTTAGCTCGACTTCATACCGAGGCAGACAAGCGCCAGTGCCGGAAAGACGCTGTCGCCGTCCTTCCCGCACTAGATGCAGCCCTCCACACATGCTACATCTGTGGACGGCCCTGCCGATCCCGTATCGGCCTCTCGAGTCTCTTCAGAGCTCACCAACGAAGGTGACTTCCTTAATAACTCACATCATTGTATCATAGCTGGATGATCGTCATACTTGATTCCGAGTGACAGCAAAGTAGTAGTAGTAGTAATCATAGTATTTGTGTTAAAGGTGGCGAGAGGTAGTGAAGGTTAAGGTTAGTTGGATCCTGGAAGTCGTGAATCTCTCGCTGCTTAAGATTGAAATATAAATGAAACTGATATTCAACAAAGACTTATAAATGACCTGGACTAGATTGACAGATAGATAAGATGATAACAACACAGAGAAAGACTTGTTAGGAAGATACAATAGAGACTTGATATAAAGAATCCCTTGTTAACGTCACACAGGCGTCACTAATGAGAGTGATTACACACCACTTGTCATTATTTGAAATCGTTAAGTGTCTTATTTCATGAAAGGCAAGATAGGTAGGTGGTACATTCAGTGAATACCGGCCCGACTTCACGATACACCTGGAGATAGAATGGGGGGCGATGGAGGTTTATGAGTAATAATAATAAGAATGTTTTTGCCTAAGCTCTTGGTCATTAATTTGTCCACATCTTATCATCCTGGTTCAAAAAAGTGCTCGAGATATCACCCGAACAAACAAAGTAACAAACAAAGGATTACCACTAAGTACCTCCCTGGAGCTTCTCGTAGCCCCTGAAGACGGACTTGGGAGTAGGAGAGGGTAGGGGGTCATAGATAGGCTGTCTGCTGCAGGTAATCTAGTTGCTGAAAACATTAACTTGATAGGTATAATAATTACAGTTCGAGATGCTCATGAAGTGAACTAATTACCATGAAACAGAACTTTATGAGAAGGTGTTAAGTACACATTTTTACACTAATACAACGCCTTTGTGATCCTCAAAATGCGCTCTCATTATTGTGTTTATACTTTACACCTAAACATACATCCTGAATAAATTTTTGGTAAGTTTTATAACATCAGTTGAGATTACCTTATGATGTTGTCACTATTTGAATGTTCCATCACTGTCTTTTGTGATCAAAGGTCTGTTTTGATGGCACTCAACCTCTGAAACTGAAAAGTTATGTACAGATCCACAATAGTGTGTGTGTGTGTGTGTGTGTGTGTGTGTGTGTGTGTGTGTGTGTGTGTGTGTGTGTGTGTGTGTGTGTGTGTGTGTCTGTGTGTCTGTGTGTGTGTGGCAATGCTTGGTGGTGAATAGTGGTGTGGTAGTGAGTGGCAGTGTGGTGGTGAGTAGTGGCAAGTGGCGCACGCGTGTGGTAGTGAGTGGAGGTGTGGTTAGTGGTTGTGGTGTGGTAGTGAGTGATAGTGAGTGATGATGAGTGGTGGTATGGTGGCGAGGGACGGTGTGGTAGTGAGTGGTGATGAGTGGTAGAGAGGACGGGAGAGGGCGGCAAGGAGGGGGGATCTAAAAGCAACACTTAGTGAGGTACCGAGCTCTCACACCATCACCGCCCACTGTTTGTACAGCTGTTCCTCCACGCTGCTACTGCTACTGTACCTCCTGTTGCCTGCTGTTGCTACTGCTTAATACCGCTTGCTGTTGACTGTTTTGTACTGCTTGCTGCTCTCTAATGTTACCTTTCAGTGCTTTCTACTGTGACGTACTTCCACCTGTTGCTTTTTCAAGACACTTAATGCTTCCTATCCCTTTATGCTGACCCCTGCTGCCCTCTGGTGCTTCCTGCTGCATCTCACTGCTTCTACTTATTTCACTACCTTTTGCTCTACTTTCTCTTACTCTCTCCTCGTGCCTCCTACTTCTTCGTATTGCTTGCGTCTGCCTCCTACTGCTTCCAAGTGCTTCCTGGTGCCTCCTACTTCTTCCTTGTGTTTCATGCTGCCTCCTATTTCTTCTTAGTGCTTCCTGGTGCCTCCTACTTCTTCCTAAAGCTTCCTGTTGCCTCCTACTTCTTCCCAGTGCTTCCTTCTGCCTCTTCTTCTTATTGTATCCCACTGCCTCTTCTTCCTAGTGCTTCCTGCTACCCCCTACTGCTTTACGTTGTTTCATACTGCTTCCTATTCCCTTCTACTCCCTCCCAACTTTCTTCTACATCCTCCAACTCCCCTCCCACTCCCAGGGACTCCTACCCTCTTGAAAGGCCTCCTGTCGCCCTTCAGTTAGGTAGAGAATGGAAAGAAAAGCTAATCGTGTCCAATAAACATTATAACAGAAGGAGACAGGCAGGCAGGGAGAGCCACCGCTGGAAGTTGTCTTTACTCTGGGAGACACAAACCCCGGCGACCACACACGGGTTACTTGGTGAAGGACACACTATCTCCGGCCACCTGAACCAACCAACAGAGCTACATAACTTAAACTCCTCTGCTGAATGAAAATCGACAATGCCATCTCCCCTCTCTTGACCCTCTATCTTCCTCTGTGTACTGAGATGGGTGTGTTGACACATTGGTGAGAAGAGGAGCCAAAGTGTGGATCCTCGAGTGCCATACTAGTCGGAAGATCAGGGTCCACGGCTGGGATCCTCCACATACACCGAAAGCTTAAACATCCTCGCTGGAGTCCATGGAGGTGCTGCTAACAGTCACACTAAACGAAAGGACCGCCATGTGAACAGTCGCAGTATATCCGCGTTAGCGAAACCCAGGGCTTTCCCACCATTTTCCCCTGTCATTCAACACACACGCGTCCTTCACCAGGTTAGATAAAACTTATAATATTCGTGTCAAGTTTCTGTGGTTCTTTTCACATGTAGGAATTGCTGCTTGTAACACTTGATTGTTTTGCCAATGAAACAAATCAGAAAGAAGACATGACGTCACCCTCTCTCTCAACCACCTCGAATCTGGGATACACACCGCATAACGTGAGACCTTCGACGAACACTGGACGAATCTTAGATATCAGGAGAGTCGCACACTGCGCCATTACGACGCAGTTGCTGGAGAAGACAACCGCCATTACAAAGAGTATTTACCCTGACTCGGTTTCAACTGATTGTGTATACAAGACTCCACCTTGGATATAGGCATCACCTAAGGCATGGACAACTCTCGCCCTTTCACGATTTAAATTTAAGAAACCCAACATGAACCCCGCGTGCTTCTCTGTTGGGAGCTGTAATGCTTCTGTGCTTCACCGTGTACAGGATACCTAGGGGTACCTAATACACTGGACCCCGTGCTTGTGTGTGATAACTCTGAACCTGAATGATGTTCCCTCAGTCCCACTAACTCACACCCAACATTACTTTAACCCCGTATTTTTAACCCAAAATAAATCAGCGCCGTCCTCCGTTCATCATTTACCATACACAAATACACACACACTGAACTGTCCATCCTTCATAACACACACACACACACTGAACCGTTCATCCTTTACCATACACAAATACACACACACTGAACTGTCCATCCTTCATAACACACACACACACACTGAACCGTTTATATTTTACCATACACAAATACACACACACTGAACTGTCCATCCTTCATAATACACACACACACGCTGAACCGTTCATCCTTTACCATACACAAACACACATTGTAATCTTGATCTATTACAACACGGTTTCTTACTGATACTTGAGAGTGTTATATTACACCATTCTCATTATATGTGTTACACGTTGTACTGCACATATGTACAGGCATTTTATTGTAGTAAGTTTGTGGTATGTGTGTGTGTGTGTGTGTGTGTGTGTGTTTCCTTTTGCATTTCTACATTTTTGAAGCTAGATAGTTGGAATTTGGTAGGGAGGTGCGGGTAAAGTCGGCTCACTCATCTAATCATGTTGTAAGTTATTGGGATCTCACGAAGATTAAGGGGCAAAGCTTATTTCACCTTAAGATTGAATACTGTACATTAATGCTAACCCAACCCAACCCAACCCACCCCAACCCAACCCACCCAAACCAAACCCACCCCACCTCAACCCACTTCCTCCATTTATTTTTAAGGTTTAAGGTGTTTTATTGTTATGTGAAATAAGCGATGGTTCGTAATCTTCACATAACCGAGTGATGACCTGAAGGAAGATGTGTTTATATTCGTTTTACATTTATTATGAGGTGTGAGGAATATTGTGAACCATCCCTGTCGTCAGGTGAAGGCTCAGGTGAGGCTGGGGGGTCGGCTACCTCATAACAGAATCCCTGATATTACATACTCAAGTGCCAGCTAAGATACGATATCCTTGGCACTGTGGCACTGGCAGAGGTCACCTCACTGACACCTGCGCACCTCACTACCACGCCCACAACTGCGCGTCTCAACTGTTCAACCATCGCGCATTTGCTTTTTCCCTCTCACTCTTTTCTTTTTTCATTTTAATCACCCAAATTGAAATTCGAAGTTCACTACAGATCAAAGTGTATACAGGAAAACTGTTTGAGTTATTCATAGAACATGTACCAGCGCTCCGACCCGCCCAACACACAGTAAAAATACCTGTATGTTGGAGTCTTTCTCTGACAAGCGAGACGCATTCTTTTTTGGTTCCAGCGTCATATATCAGAAACTCTTTGATAACTCTTTGTTAACATTGGAAATTATATTTCTGTAATGATTTTATTATAAGCATAGCGATTATGTATGTATGTATGTATGTATGTATGTATGTATGTAAATATGTATGTATGTATGTATGTATGTATGTACGTATGTGCTCTATAATACATAACAATTAAGTATATCTCTGGAACAACAATAACAAAACAATAATACATTAGCCATAATATGCTAGACCATAAAAACACCCTTTCATGTGTGAGCCAAAAACCGCTCCCATACAGCGATCCTCCTCACAGTGCCAACATGTCAATTAACCTCGCAGATGACGCCCAGGTGACTCCCAGGTGACCCCCGGGTAAGGCTAAGGTGACGCTCAGGTGTGTTCTTCCCCTGGACACTGAAGATAAAATGTTATCTGTATCACATCAAAACTTCGATCATTCCTCATCCATGTGTTATATTATCCCCCCTCTCCCTCCCTCCTGGCCTCTCCCTCTCACCCCTCCCTCCCTCCCTTCCTTCTCACCCCTCCCTTCCTTCCTTCCTTCCTTCCTTCCTCGCCCTCGTCATCTTTTCATCCTCTCACTTATCATTCCCTTCTCAAGTCTCTCTATGAGTTACCTGTACTCTCTTCTTCCTTGTTCACCTTTTACCTTAGATAATTATTATTATTATTATTATTATTATTATTATTATTATTATTATTATTATTATTATTATTATTATTATTATTATTATTATTATTATTATTATTATTATATTTTTTCCTTCCGTTGCCTTCACATTTTCTCTCTCTCTCTCCTACATCGCATCCTAACTCGGGAAGCTGAAGACTGAGCCAACAACCCTACTTCGTGGATTCGGACGCATTCGACCCGCTGGTGAATAATCGACGAGCTTCAGACATGTTGGAAATGAGGCAGTGGAAGCCGTGACGTGGGGGACTGGTGCGCAGCCCCCCTCCTCCCCCCCTTCATGGATATTTCAGATCTGACCTCAAATCCCAGAGGATCCGGTGTCGGAATCCTGGCTGACTTTTAGCGTCTGTATTCTCTCAGGGATGGACTCGTTGGCAGTTATTGCCAGCACTGAAACAATCTTTGTTTGCATCCGATCTCTATATTTTTTCCGAAACATGCTGAGAGTTCACCGAATTCTTTTTCCGTAAATATTTTGGACTTGCTCGATGAGAAATCACAAGAGCGTGGACTGTTAGAGAAATTAGAGAGATAAGCAACACACCTGCCTCAATTTAGCAGTTGGAAACACAAATTAGAAATTCATCGGGGTCGACGCGGCAGCAGCAACAAGTTTTCAGAGCGTATAAAGTATGCATCAGTGCCGAGTAACTTTGGCCTCTGTCAAAACAACCGCCTAATGTGTTCATATAACAATAATAACACTTTTAGCCGTTATTACAGCGGGAAATTTTACGGTCTCAAGACACCTTAAAATTTAACTGATTAAGAGAGGTGATGGGGCTGCCGATATTTGCCAGACACTAAGATGTTCAGCTTCCAAAGGCAAATCTCCTCTACAGATGTGAGTTTATTCAATGCTTACAGTCAATATGGCGACGAAATTACTCTGAGACTCTACCATTTACTGCATTTGGTGTCTCATAGCCAGTTAGATGAAAAGAGATTACATTAATTAACGGGCAAATAAATCAGACTCCGCCTCTGCTGCCCCCTCACCCCCCTCACCCCCTCCCCACAGCGAGGAACATGCCTCGACAGTGATTTTTTCCCCAGGATAAACACGAACATGCCGTTGTAACTTGATTTTTTCACCAGGATGGAAGAGGAACATGGTGTGGAGTGTCCCAGCCATTCCGTGGTATTCTGTCACTGTGATATAATTATCCTATAACATGATTTCTTTTTTTCAACAAATTACTTTTGTATCAGCTACCCCCCCACCCCCTCCTCATTTCTCCTCTCCACGCGCTAGTTTTTTAATTAAAACATTGAGGGTGTTGGTTGTTATGGTGAGGTAACAACACAAGCAGAACAAGTTAGTACAAACACACGCCATCAGAGGAGCTGTGATAGTAGGGGCTGTCTACTCCCCGATCACCTTCATAAAGAGTTGACACCTCAACTTATGTCACCCGACGATTAAGCAGGTTACCCGATAGGTTAGATCAAGTTAAATCATGTTTGTTATTTTACGTTGTGTTGTGGTGTCTCGTGTCGTGTCGTGTCGTGTCGTGTTGTGTTGTGTCGTTAAGCCTTGAGGGTGATCCGTACTGTTTCTCAGGTATACTGTGTTAAGAATTCGCTCACACCCAGACCGGAACGGACATGCCTTAGCTTAATACCTGTTACACGACTCACTGTCTTTCTAGGGAGAGGGAAACTGTCTTCCCTCTAGGCTAAAATTTGAAAGATTCGAATTACGTGTGATTCGAATATAGTGTGAGATGTGTGTTGTTAACTTGACTGACTCGTTCGGACATTTTGCGTCAGATTATATCCGTTTCGGCACCCGTACGTCCACGACAGAACTTTATTAATGGTAAAAAAAAAATTAGGTGAGTTGGTATACTTTAAAAACCTAACCTAACCTAACCTAACTTAACCTAACCTAACCTAACTTAACCGAATACAAATATCATAACAAAACTTAACCTAAATTTGTCCATTTTAATCGAACTTAATATAATTTTCTTAACCTAACCTAACCCTCAAATTTTAGATTTTGTTTTGTTTACATAGAGAACGCCCTCGTGTATAGAGTCTAATAGTGGTTGCTGAACATAAAAGTGATTGTTACAACTCTGAAGGCATATGGATGGTGATTCAGGGTGCCAGGAGTCGTCAAGTTTTACTGAGTCGTTCTGAAGAAGTTTAATTAATGACCTGTTGATTATGTTGTCAACGGTCACAAATTAATCTTGTCTATTAACCACACTGTTGTATGTGAATTGTGCTGGCTACGAGGCGGGCGAAAGTTGCTATGGTGTAACAGCCATATATGTGTATTATTACTGAGTAGAGGGGTACGCCAGGCGGGAATAGCTGCTCGTACTGGCGGTCTTTTTTTCTGTATGGTATAAGCCAAAACATTATAGTCTACAGTGAGAAGCAGAACTGTTCATTTTTATGCCCTGGAAACTTAAACACAAATATACGCCCCCCCCCCTCCTCCCCACCCACCCACCCACACACACACACCTGGGGTAAAGGCCACCAAGGTGTTGTGTCCGTACGATGATGCTACCAAATACCTTCCCGACCCTTAGCCTGTCCACGACATACCCGGAGGCTCAGAGGCAACCCTTCTTCACCAGTAACATTATTCAAAGACAGAACTTCCTCGAGGCAGGACTTTCACGAGGTAGGACTTCCACGAGGCAGGACTTCCACGAGGTAGGACTTCCATGAGGCAGGACTTCCATGAGGCAGGACTTCCACGAGGTAGGACTTCCATGAGGCAGGACTTCCATGAGGCATAACTTTCACGAGGTAGGACTTCCATGAGGCAGGACTTCCATGAGGCAGGACTTCCACGAGGCAGGATTTCCATTAGGTAGGACTTCCATGAGGTGGGACTTCCATGAGGCAGGACTTCCATGAGGCAGGACTTCCACGGGTGGGACTTCCACGAGGCAGGACTTCCATGAGGCAGGACTTCACAGGTGGGACTTCCATGGGGGACTTCCACGGTGGACTTCCATGAGCAGGACTTCCATGGGCCGGGACTTCCACGGGTGGACTTCCATGAGGGGACTTCCACGCTTCCATGAGGCAGGACTTCCACGGAGGACTTCCATGAGGCCAGGACTTCCATGAGGCAGGACTTCCATGAGGCAGGACTTCCACGAGGCAGGACTTCCATGAGGCAGGACTTCCATGAGGCAGGACTTCCACAAATGATCTAGTAACGAATCTAATAAACAACCGGAAAGACACACAGAGTAACAGACTGACTGATAAAGAAACAGTTCCATAAATGACTGAAAGACCAAACGAACAGGAAAAAAAATAAGTCAATGACATATCATGAAGGAACGAAAAACATCAAGACAAAATATTTATGACCATTGAACGAAGTTAGTCACTCATTATACGAAAAATTTGACACATGGAAACTATAGAATGAGAAACTGACATAATACAATAACAATAGTAATCGTGGGAGTTATCGTAGTCGTGGTGAAGGAACGGAAGGAGTTATCGTAGTCGTGGTGAAGGAAAGGAGGGAGTTATCGTAGTCGTGGTGGAGGAACGGAAGGAGTTATCATAGTCATGGTGGAAGGAAGGAGTTATCTTAGTCGTGGTGGAGGGAAGGAAGGAATTATCGTAGTCGTGGTGGAGGGAAGGAAGGAATTATCGTAGTCGTGGTGGAAGGAAGGAGTTATCATAGTCGTGGTGAAGGGAAGGAAGGAGTTATCGTAGTCGTGGTGAAGGAAAGGAGGGAGTTATCGTAGTCGTGGTGGAGGGAAGGAAGGAATTATCGTAGTCGTGGTGGAGGGAAGGAAGGAATTATCGTAGTCGTGGTGGAGGGAAGGAAGGAATTATCGTAGTCGTGGTGGAGGGAAGGAAGGAATTATCGTAGTCGTGGTGGAGGGAAGGAAGGAATTATCGTAGTCGTGATGGAGGGAAGGAAGGAGTTATCATCTTAGTGTTGGGAGGCGCCGGATCCCCTCAGCTTTCACCTTCACATCCATCTCGTAATTTATTTTTAATTATTTTTTGATACATGAATCTAGCACAGGAAATTTACATTAATCAAGACCATGAGTTAAGGATTCTTGACGGCTACAAAACGTGTATATATTAGAGAAAGGTTTATGTTGTTTTAAAACGCACTTCCGTCAGTATTAGAATATAAATGGAAGGTTAATGATATAATGAGAATACTTACGCTACTTAGAAATATATTAACGCTTGACCAAACACATAACATTGGAGTATTATGACGAACATTAAAAAAATATTACTTTGGATTAAGATTTGTGTTAATTTAGAGTTTACATTTGTTATGTTAGTAAGATGTTAATGTTTACATATAAACGAATGATCGTGTTGAGTACTGTCGGACACAGAAATCAAGAGTATTAATTGAATAACCTGTGCAAGGTGATAGAATGCATCTGTTCGTAATTATTTGGGAAATAAAAAAAATTATGTTATAATGTCCACTAAATTAGTACAAATAGACTTTTAATGAAGGATAAGGTAATTATCATCAGAGTCAGACACAAACAGTACCTCTCCTCTCCTATCCTCAACCTACACACTCACAGACCAGGACACAACCGACCAGACAAACAGACAGACAAACAGACAGACAAACAGACAGACAGACAGACAGACGTGAACACATCCGCCCTCCCTAGTGCTGCAGCTCCCCCACCCATCCCACATCTGCCGTCGCAACATTTACAATGCAAATGTTGTAGTTGCGGATAAGGCCATTTCCTGGTGCAGGGACGCGTCTTTACAAATATTTGCAGTTGTCAGAGTCATTTAGCCTCAAAACACGATGACCGGAGCCGTAATGATAATATATTTTAGAGGAAGCAGCAAGTGTGTTACGTGTTCTAGGACCCGGACCTTTACCTGTGTTTTTTACTCATACCGCAAGCAGACGGATACACTGCCGTCTACAGAGTCATCTCAGGTGAGTCACGGGTAAATTATATTCTTAACAGATCGTGATATCAGGTTTAGATTAGGTTAGGTTAAGTCATGGTTGGTCTTTCCACCACTAACACTCACCCCCTCCCCCCTCCCTGATGCAGCACTCATGTAGAAGAACTGTTCACGACGCACCATCTCCCTCACGGAAGAACGCCATAATGTAATAAACGACTAATTCAGTACACAATCTTTGTTCATTAACACGAGTTCCTCCCCAACACCCTGACTCAATTGATCACGGGAAGATTAGACCCCCAGTTTATTTAACCTTAAAGCTAACCTAACTTAACACTAACTTAATCAAACGCTAACCTAAACTAAAATAACCAAACTTTAGCAACCGCTAACTTAACCTAACTTAACCCCCCTACATAACGTAATGCTGTTTAATCACCATTTGAAATATGCTGGGAGAGGAAGGGGAGGGGGGGTAATCTTCATAAGGTCCGTCTAAAATCCTTCGTTACTAAATTCTTTAATCATAGATCATGAAGTCGTAAAAGGCCATCTTCAGAGCCCAACAGGAAGTTTAATCATAGATCATGAAGTGGACGTAATCTAAGGCCATTAAGTAACACCAACAGGAAGGACCCGCAGAGCCTCACCACAGGAACACCTAAACACATATAGTTGGGAATATAATTAAAAAAATGACATAGTAAATTATATGGTATGCCAGCTGGTGAGGGGGTGAGGGGGGAGGGGTAGGGGGTGTGAGGTGAGGAGGGGTATGGAGTGTGAGGGAGGAGGGGTAGGGAGTGTGAGGTGTGAGGGAGGAGTAACGAGGAGTGTGAGGTGTGAGGGAGGAGTAACGAGGAGTGTGAGGTGTGAGGGAGGAGTAACGAGGAGTGTGAGGTGTGAGGGAGGAGTAACGAGGAGTGTGAGGTGTGAGGGAGGAGTAAAAAGGAGTATGAGGTGTGAGGGAGGAGGGGTAGGGAGTGTGAGGTGTGAGGGAGGATACGGCTTCTTCATGTTGTAGTTTTACAGGAAATGCTGATGAAATTCACCGCTGATCATCTGTACTACCTCACCTACCACCATTACCACCACCATTACCACCACCATTACCACCACTATTATCACTGCCATTATTATATCTACCACCATCACCACCACTACATTACCACTATTACTAAGACCACCCTTACTACCACTGCCTACTACTACTGCTACCACTACTATTACTACAAATATTACTATTGATAATAATAATAATAATAATAATAATAATAATAATAATAATAAAAACAACAACAACAACAACAACAACAACAACAACAACAACAACAACAACAACAATAATAATAATAATAATAATAATAATAATAATAATAATAATAATAATAATAATAATGCGGTAACAACTACACTACTACTACCACTACTACCACCACCACCACTACTACCACTACTACTACTACTACTACTAGTACTATTACAACTCTCTCTCAGCTCCCGTAAAGAAGGCCGCTGTTTACCGAGCCGCGATAACGACAGATCACCTAATGCTTATTTCCATATTGACAAAGTGAAGATTCAATAAATGTTTGGTAACTTTTACATGGTGAGGTTGACCTGTCTCCGTCCTCAACACAGGTGACACTAACATCTCCTGTCTCCCGCGATCACGTGACATCCTCCAGGGTGTTGCGGGGATTGTGTTGCGTCTTGTGATGGTAATTTAGTGTGTTGTATGGATTGCCTCTCTCTTGTAAGGATTATTTAGTTTGGGTTGCGGGAACTATCTGTGTTCTTGGGATGGTAATTTAGTGTTGTGTTGCGGGGACTACTTACCTCTCACGATGATAACCTGGTTTGTGTTGAAAGGACCGATTAACCTTGCACTGACACCATGGCGTCAGTCGCAATAGTGCTTTGTTTTGTGTTGCATGCACTGTTTCTATCTTGTTGTGATGGTTCTCTCGATTTTTTGTGTTGCAGAAACAAACCATCTTGTATTGCAGGGACGACCCATCTTGTGTTGCGGGACGACCCATCTTGTGTTACTGGGACGACCCATTTTGTGTTGCAGGGACGACTTGCACTGAAGGAGCAGTGAATCACGAATGCGGAGTGGAATTTAGGCATCTATTGTGCCCACCCCAGTCACCTCCCCCTTTCTATCACACCTCCCTCCCTCCCTCCCTCTCTCCCTCCCTCTCTCCCCCACTCATACCTCACTCCCTCACTCATACCTCACTCCCTCCCTCACTTATAGCTCCTCCACAGCCTCCCTCGCAAGTGAATCGATGACGTTATGTAAGCAAATGGTGACGTCATGCACACAGTGACGTCATGCACACAGTGACGTCATGCCAGCGTGCCGCCAATCACAATCGGATCATTCCGTGTGCAACTTTCTGGCCATAAGAGGTAAGACGGTCAGGACCAAGGTGAACCACATCACTGGTAGTTGAACCAAGTGAACCAGAGTTGTGTATGAACCATCACACCCACTGAACGGTTCTGGGTCGTCAACATTTTGTCCTCTTGATAAACAACAACAACAGTGACAATAGTAATAATAATAATAGTAATAATAATAATAATAATAATAATAATAATAATAATAATAAAAATAATAATAATAATAAATCACTTCGATGTTCTCATAAAGTATTAACTTATCGCTTGTGAATGTCTTTAACTTCTTTCATTCAACGCCATGACATACTTTCAACCCCCCTGAATCTACCTTCAACGCCACAACATCTTTCAACGTCCAAAAATCCATCCCTCAACGCCTCAACACATGTAATACTTCCTTCAACGCCACAACATCTTTCAACGCCCGAAATATCTGGTTTACCTTAATAATTTTATCATATCAGATCCAGGAATAATTACATATCCGATAACGTATCTTTGCCTGCATTCATTTCCACCCCTACAGACGATATCCTAGTTGGGTTGATTTAAGCTAATTTAAAAAAAAAAATCCAAAATGGTTTCAATATAATACAAAAACTCTCTCTACCTTAATTATGGTGAATCATTTCATTTAGCACCAGTTAGGAGACATTTTTACACCAGGGAGCTTTTTTTTAACAACGCCATGGAGAGAGAGAGAGAGAGAGAGAGAGAGAGAGAGAGAGAGAGAGAGAGAGTCAGGTGTATTCAGTGGGCAGACAAAACAGGTTCTTCACCGACCTACTGTGTGCCCCTGTACTGTAAGTGTGGCAGCGTTTGGTCCAGCTAGCTCCAGCAGACCCGCAAAGAGTTCCTCCGTTAAGGCCTCTATTAACTAAGAACGTGAGAAAAATTGAGTAAAGTCTCAGTTCAATGTCGATGCTATTTGAGATTTTAGTGTCATTTCTGAGTTACAGGCGACTTAACCTCAGAAGGAGTGAATTTTTATACGAGCTTTCGAGAATTTTTACCTTTGATGATGGATTTCGAAAAAAAAATGTATTTAACTCTTTGACTTACCTACTAGAGGTGTGTGTTTCATAATTACGGCGATTCAATGTAACATCTAAACTGTATTGAGACGCTGCCGTGACCTTGATGCGTTCTCTGGTCGTCAGCTTCAGGGAGGAGAATTAACATAGGAATCTTTCATAATCTAGACCCGGGTTACTAGGGCACCCCCCCCCTCCCCTCGGCCCCCCCCCTCACCCCATCTCCTCCTAAAGTTTATATTGCCGTTGTAAAAAGATAAGAGATTGTCGGTGGGAAGAAACTGAAGATGATTTGTGGTTGTTCGGTAATTATTGGACAGTAACATGAGTGAGGAACAGCTGTGTTTATCAAGTTATTGGTGATGAGGTTGTTCACTACCCTCATATGTTGTGGGGGGGGGGGGCAAGGGGCTGACTTTTGATGTGTGTGTGTGTGTATTACTTTAAGTGTATTTCACCTGGTCATGGAGAACTTAGCGCCGTTTGTATGTGTTCGTGGAAAGTCAAACACGGGATATATGCCCGGTCGCCCTCAGTCGCCTGGTTATTCTGTACAATAGTATGGCGGGGGACTGCAGGACAAGAGGCAGATTGACGTCAGGACAAGAGGCAGGGTGACGTCAGGATAAGAAGTTGGGTGACGTCGGGACAAGAGGCACAGTGACGTCAGGGCAAGAATCAGAGTAACATCAGTACAAGAGGCAGGGTGACGTCATAACAAGAGGCACGATGACGTCAGGATAAAGAGACAGGATGATGTCAGCACAAGAATCAGAGTAACATCAGTACAAGAGGCAGGGTGACGTCACAACAAGAAGCAGGGTGACGTCATACGCCCGCTAATGTGGCTGGTTATGGAAAGTTCATGAAAAAGAGATGACCACCAAATCGTCAGTTTTAATTAGATGGTCACCATTATCGAATCTCTCTTAGAACTTCAAAGGCGATAAATGTTTCGTTAAACTGTAAAAAAAAACAATTCAAAGTATCAAGAAATCTCGCGTGTAAAGTAAGTACTGTATGTGTCATGGACGAGGCCACGGGAGTGTGTCCATAATGTCTCGCTAAGTCTTTCGAGGACAAAAATAACACACATACACTATAATGGATATTGATATACACATTTTCAGTATTCGTGTATAATACTATTTTTATATTGGTGGGGAGTTGTCGATGGTTGTGTTATACTCTTAAGTGTATTAATTTCTGCGTCTATGAAGAGTCACCAACTTGTATACTACAATTGGCGTGGATGAGATTCATAACTAGTATCTTCATGAGGAACTATGATACCTATGAGTGTTACCAGTATGACTTATGAAGAATCACCGAAGACTTACTCCTTTCTTCATTACACGTTCGCTGATACCTTGCAGTGTACGAGTTGACACACACACACACACACAGGCCCCCCGAGTGGATCAAGGCGGACAGGTCAGTTATCTTCCCGTGGTTCCGGTGTTTCGGATCGAACCCCCCTACCCAAATGACGTTATTATTGTAACTTCTTCACGTAGGCCTTCATGATGTCATATTTATTTACTGATGATGTAAACCCTTATGACGTTATATCATTACTTTATGACCTAAAACACTAATGACCTCACATTGTTATTCTTTATCCAACAGTCATATACAGTATAGACTGCAGGGTGTCCACATTGAAATGAAACCCCTTTGGAGCCTTATAAATGTTTTGCTGAATAACGCACACAAAGAAAAATCCACACAGCTCATAGTCAGTATGTTTGAGTTTCATCTGGTGTGTGGGTACATATCAGTCAGGTACATTAGGTTACGTCAGGGTAGACATACAACACGTGCACCTTTTGTAGCACAGAGTAGGTCACAATGGTACGCAATTTCTTTCCACACGGTTTTTAACATTCGAGAATCACGGAGGCCGCCACCGCCGCTATGATGCTCTCTAGCAGTTGAACATGGACTCGCTGATGCGGTACTGGTGCGGCGGATGGATTTCTTGAAAGGCTTGTGTGGATGGCATCACGTATTGGCTTCACTATCCTCCGATGTTCTGGGCTGTTTTAGAACACTGTCAGTCTCCTCAAATTACTTCATCCAGCATGTGTACAGGTCTTCGTGTTGGTGGTTCCTCGCCAAACGGTGTACGGAATCGTCGTTGCATCAGGGTAGGTAACTTCAATTCGGCCATCTATAACACACATATCGCCTTTTCGTGTGGTGTCATCATAATTCAATCTAAAACTTTAAACTAAGAAACTCTGTTATATGGTGTGGTAAATAAGTTTCAACATCCTCACATGTGTACCTAAAAATTCATAAGGCTTCAATATGGACACCCTGAACTTTATTCCATAATGCGCCCATTACACGCGGGCCCTAGTGCATCACAGTACAGCAGCCTGAAGCGACAAGTTAGAGTACAGATACAACAATAGGAGCCAGAGTGCACCTACTGTAGCATCATGGCGAGGTGAAGTACCAAGGTAGTAAGTACCATAGTAAAAGCCACACGACTCATCCAAGTTTAGAATATGACTCAGCAGGCAGGTGACTCACCAACAGGAGTCGGGGTCACGACACACTCCAAGATGTCTTCTTTCCCGGCCCTCAAAAATAACCTGAAATAATTACCAGAAAAACAGCCAAACACGTTCTCTCAGCAGTGGCCTCAACAAAATATTAATAATGAAAGAAATTGTTTCAGTGGCAGAGAAAGTGTTGAACACTATTTTCAGATAATGAAAAACAAAATATACCAGATGACTGACATAAAATTACGGCAGTACTGTTCTTGTGAGGCGACATGAGAATCTGTAAATACTGTAAGGTGGTCCAGCCCGGAGTGAGGAGGAGGTCCAGCCCGAAGTGTGAGGAGGAGGTCCAGCCCGGAGTGTGAGGAGGAGGTCCAGCCCGGAGTGTGAGGAAGAGGTCCAGCCTGGAGTGTGAGGAGGAGGTCCAGCCCGGAGTGTGAGAGGGAGGTTCAGTGGGTTACTCCACCACCTTGGCAGGATGCTAGTCCACCAAAGGGTTGCTCCACCACGGACAAGCACACCTGACAGTGTACTCATATACTACAGAGTGTACAAGGAGGAAAGCCGATTCTTGACTCGAGTCTATAATAATAATAATAATAATGATAATAATAATAATAATAATAATAATAATAATAATAATAATAATAATAATAATAATAATCTTATCTCAGAGGTATGAGATAATTATCACTACGGAAATTTATAATAACTTATGTCAGACCTGGAGCCTCGCGTTACGTAAACTTAACCTAAACCTAACTTAATTTACCCGTAACTTAATCTAATCTAACCTACCCCTAACCTAACCTTGTGTAATTTCATCTACCCCTATGTTATTGGAAATGAAACTGCTACTAACTGTAGTCTTTCTAATTTAACCCTAACCGAATTTTACTGAAACTATCCCTGATTTAACCTGACCTAACTTACCACCTAACATAATTTAATTAAAGTTTTCCTAATTCAAATCTAATATAACCTAACTTATCCTTAATATAATGCAACTTAAATGCCATTAACCTGTCCTAACTTAACCGTAAATTCGTGTAATGTAACTTCAAAGTACAAATTGGTCCATAAGCCTGACAGACCATTAATGACAGTGTTGTAATAGTAATAAGTTGGCACTGTACTCGACCGCTTTCACATACACATCAGTAAAATCAGGTACCTATTTAAAACTGGGTGGACTGGGGGTGTCTTGGTTATCGAACTTAAGGAAATACATAGTCGCTTAACCTACTTAATTTAACTTAGCCTAACTTTAACTTAACCTAATTTGACACATCACCTAAAATAACTTGGCTTACTCCAAACATAACCACTGATGTAACCTTATTTAACATAGCATAACCTAACTCAACTTAACCTAACTTAGCTTAACTTGCCCTCTGGTTACTTAATTAACGTAAGCTAACTTAACAAAACTTAACCTTACCTACTTTAACTTACCCCAAAGTAACCTAAGTGTAATGCAGCCTAACTTAACCCAACCTAATGCAAATTGTCACCAGTCTGACTAAGTCTTCCCTAGCTTAACTTACCCTAACTTAACTTACCATAACTTAACTTAACCTAACTTAACTTCGCCCATTTACATAACCTAATCTAATCCCATATCAATCAATATTAATGTAATCTAATTAAATACAACTTCTCCAGACTTACCCTAAATTGACATTACCTCTCGCCAACCTAACCTAACCCTAACCAAACTTAACTTAACCTAACTATACTTAACCTAACCAAACTTAACCTAACCAAACTTAACCTAACTTAACCAATCGGGTCTATTTGAAAATTAATGAAAGTTCAAGCCGGAGATTAGTCAGACCATCCCTTACAAACATTAACAGTGGCCCTAACAATAACTTAACGCCGGTAAAGAGTTAATAGCAATTAAGGGAATTACGGTGCGACAGTATCATCACCTTGCTGTTGGAAAGTCCGATGGTTCTTCTCCTCCCGACGGTGACGGGTGGCTGTTGTCGTGCTCTCAAGTCATTTCCCGTGCGTGGTAAATGTACGTGTGTGTGTGTGTGTGTGTGAGGATGAGTGTGCGAAGGAGTGTGGTAAAAGAGTATGGGAGAATGTGTGGAAGAGAGGGCGTGTAAGGTCGTGCTAACAGGTCATTCAGGAGGGTGTTTGTAAGGGCATGCGGAAAAAGCAGCAGGGAGGGCGTGTGGAGTGTTCATCAGGGAAGGCGCGCGGATAGCAGCGAGGGCGTGACAGAGCGTGCAGATAGGTCATCAGCGAGGGCGTGTGTTAAGGCACGAGAACAGGTAAGTAGGGAGGGCGTGTGAGGGGGGCGCGCCGGCAGGTCGACAGGGAAGATATGTATTAAGGCGTGTAGAAAGATCAGTGAGGAAGGCGTGTGTGAAGGCGCGCGGATAGATGAGCAGGGAGGGCGTGTGGACAGGTGAGGAGGGCGCGGGTGTGGTCGTAAATTACCTTGAGCCAGGTGAATCACTACACCGGAATGCTTGATATTCCTGCCACTTTTTATCGCCATTAACATACCTCTTAATTAACAGAAGTCATTTTTACTCCTGTTGTCATTACTTCTAGTTTTACCTGCTTGGCTTAAAACAATACTAATGAGTAAACATAATAAAGTGTTGCTGAATTATGAGTCACTCGAAAATATATATTTCAAGATTATTGATGACGATTAACGTAACATTTATCAGTTATCAAAAGTAACTCAATGTTGTTGTTGTCGTTCCTTGTAGTTGAAAGGTAAGGAAGATAAACAAATATGTGCGAGAGACTTTAATAAGACATTGCTTACTTGTGTTGGTCACGAGGATGAGTTTCCGCTCTTGAGTTGTGTTAGGTTGTGTGTGTGTGGGGGGGACAATTATCACCTGGGTGAGGGAGGCGTTGGTGGTAGGGTGGCGGCGGCGGCGGTGTGTGGCGCCGCCACCAGTGCTCGGGTTGGCGGGCCGCCGCACGGGGGGTGGAGAGCTTCGGCCCGCCCACCGCGCCTCCCTCAGGTGCGCCACTGCTTCCACCTTATACACAACCCTTTATGACGACCATTTACTGCATTTCTCTTACATATAGTGACTGAAAATAGTGTTAGAATGTGCAAATACGCGTGCAGGATACAGCACTTATAATTGCGAAGAAAGGTAAAGAGGGATTTGGTGGTGGCGTAGTGCGGGGAGCGGCCGCCAGATGGGGTCGGGTCCAGCTGGAGTTGAGAGAGTGAGGCGGGCTAGGCAGCGCCAGTCCGAGGCTGTGACCCCCAGTGACTAGGCGGGACCTCCGACCGCTCCCAGCCTGTCCGCACTTGGTCTCCACTTCTCGTAAGTACACTTCGTCTGAGTTTGTGTCAGGGGGTGTTGAAGATAGAGGCATGGCCCCTGAGAGGCTTAGGCTGGCGGGAGGAACAGTAATACCTGTGTTGTGTGTCGTGGTGTTGAGTGAGTCTGGTCCGCGTTCCATGTCGGTGGGGGGTGGTGGTAGTAAGGTTAGGTGCATCGGTGGTGGCCCGACGCAGGTAACAGCTCCCAACACCACCCACCAACATTTTCAAACATCGACTGCCACTATACCACCGTCTGCCAGCATCTCCTGCCACACAGGTTAGCAAACTTACAGTATCGCTATCCTTCCTGGTGGATAGAAATACAATTTGGTGGTTAAATCGCTCGTTTAGAAAGGATTAAATATTGGGGATTTCGCTGAGGGGAGTTTAGTGCCGTGTGTGGGGTGCCAGGGAGCCGCACTTGATGCCACCTGTAGTGCCACCAGCCCCCTGCTCGCCCCTACCTGCACCTTCCACCTAAACCGGTTCTGGGTCCTCCCTGACCAGTTAACAGGTGATTTAACCGCTAAGCCGCCCCGCACCGCCGGTACTCAGCTCCCCGCACCCCGCCGCCCTGCCTGCTGTCCTGCCCAGCCTGCACTTACCTGTCCTGCACCACCTACACTTACCTGTCCTTCACCACCGACACTTACCTGTCTTGCACCACCCACACTTACCTGTTCTGCACCACCCACACTTACCTGTTCTGCACCTACACTTACCTGTCCTGCACCACCTACACTTACCTGTCCTGCACCACCTACACTTACCTGTCCTGCACCACCTACACTTACCTGTCCTGCACCACCTACACTTACCTGTCCTGCACCACCTACACTTACCTGTCCTGCACCACCTACACTTACCTGTCCTGCACCACCCACTTACCTGCACCACCTACACTTACCTGCCCTGCACCACCTGCACCACCTACACTTACCTGCACCACCTACACTTACCTGTCCTGCACCACCTACACTTACCTGTCCTGCACCACCTACACTTACCTGTCCTGCACCACCTACACTGCACCACCTACACTTACCTGCCCTGCACCACCTACACTTACCTGTCCTGCACCACCTACACTTACCTGCCCTGCACCACCTACACTTACCTGTCCTGCACCACCTACACTTACCTGCCCTGCACCACCTACACTTACCTGCCCTGCACCACCTTCACTTACCTGTCATGCTCAGCCTGTAATTGCCTGTCCTTCACCTATACCCTCTAGGGGGGGGGGGATGAGTGAACTAAGATCATCCCCTATCTTCTGTGATCATACTCATCTCACTCCCAGTCGTCCGTGATCATATTCCTCTCACTCCCAGTCGTCCGTGATCATACTCATCTCACCTCCAACTTCACCGCCTCCCAGTTATCCAGTCGTTGTCATCAGCGTTTTAAAACCAGAAAAAAAAGGTAGATGCACGACACTTTACGTAATTTCAGATTATTAGAATGTAAGTCTCCATTACCTTAAGTTTAACAGCCAATAAGTACAGGAATCGTGTGACCTGGGCGTTTTGTGGAGTTACTCGAGGATATTTTGACACCCTCCCTTACCCACCCACCCGTTATTACTGATATCGAGGATTATAATTAATTAAAATTTTCTCGTTATCTACATGTTATTACCAGTCGTTTAATGAGAACTTAAAATTAGGGGAATCGTTAGTTTTTTTTTTCCCATTTCCGTGATTTTTTTTTTTTTTTTATTAATGGAACTTCTTAGTGGTGTTAGTTAATGACGGTGTTTGGGCTCTGGAGATCATGAGGTTAGGTTTTGGGTGTTCTTTTAGTGTTATGCAAATTATGAGTGATTTGCCTTATATAATGATACTACAGACAAACCCACGCACACAACCATGTAAGTGAAATACTGACCTTTATGCGTGTTAGTAGAGTATATATACAGTATATACTATATTCGAATTATACACCAGACAGGAAGCACATACCTAGGGTGCTTAAATAATATGCATTGTAGAACGTTCACACACACACACACACAGACATTGCCCTTACTGCTACACTGTCTCTTCAGCACCAGCGAAAATGCAGTGGACAGTATACAGTGAAAAAACATACATTACACAAATTTAAATAACAATATTCATATATTAGTGACAAATACATCATCTTTGTATTCAGTGCAGTGAAAGATATGTGCAGTAGTTCCCGTTACAGAAAAGACTACTGTAACTATACCCACCAGTGAAAAATACAAGATGCCTTACATTGAAAAATACATAATAAATTACATAGAAAAATACATATTTATTTACTTTGAAAATACATAACAGTTTACATAGAAAAATACATAATACTTTACACTGAAAATACAAAATGCATTACATAGACAAATACATAACATTTTACATTGAAAAATACGTTATACAAATTTAGTGCAAAAATATGTTCTTACTGACAGTGCTCACTACCTCATGCCATGCAGTAAGATGTGGTATACAGACAATAGTATACAATATTATACAGTGAATACATTATACACGTTAAACGACAAAATTCATTAAATTTGTTATACATGGAAGATACGTATTGAAATTATACATGAAAAATCCATTATACATATCATGCAGCGAAAATACAGTATACTTGTACATATTCAAGAAAATATTATACATGCTCTTCAAAGAATACACAAATAACATGAAAACATATAATTCACGTTATACATTGGGTATACATAGTTCAAAATGTAGTGAAGATACAGACAGTGCATACAAAATTGATTAAGGTTGTTCATGTTATACACCCAGGATACATAATGTCATACAATGAATAATACAGTTTTTGTAGTATACAGTGGATAGATCAATGCTGTGCCATGAATAAGTCAATACTATACAATGGGATTATTCATCATTTGTTATACAACGGAAGTAAACATTTTAAAATGAGTAATATTCGATTCTGGTGTTGTAATTAATACGATTATATTAATTTAGTAATATACAGTAATTGATATACAGTTATGCATAATTTAATACATGCAGACACAGGGTGTAATACATACCGGTGATAAATATACATACGTTTGTTAAAAGTGAGAAAATATAGTGTATAATGAATATTTTTAAAGTGAAAACAACACCATATTAGTTAACAAGTGAAAAATTATTAATTTATGTTTTACAGTACATCAAACATATACATCATTCATAAGTGATAGTTTTAACGTGAATACTCTACAGTGAAAAAATACAATCCAGTATTCATGGTATACACAGAAAACATTATGCATTGTTCATGTATGCATTACAGTGCAATAATCACTATTCAGGCCATACATCACTAAAAACTGAATGTTGTAGTGTGAAAAATACAAAGTTATAGTTACAGAAACCTAAATAATAGCTCCGTGAAAAATAAAAAAAATGGTTCGAAATCAACAAAAATCTGAAGTTGAAAATACGAGTCATGTAACAGTAGCATTACAGAATAAACGGTTGAAAATACAAACTTACTTAGTTTAGGAATACAAGAGAACAGAGTGAACAGTACAAAATAACAGTGAAAAATATACAATAGTCTAAAAATAAAAAAAAATAAATACGCAGGAAAATATAACAAAAACTACAAAATAACAATCCAACGATACAAAGAAATAGTGAATAATACAAAAAAAGTGAAAATACAAAATCATACACAGCTAACAACACATAAATGAAAAAATACAAAATAGTGAAAAATACGAAATGAAGACCGTTCAAAATACATAAATATACATTACTGTAGTACACCTTCCACAGTGAAAATACAAAATAACATACAGTAACAAAAACACATAAATCATACTACAGGGTGAAACAATACAAAATAAAACCGTGTTACAATAAATACAAAATAATACACAATGGAAAAAAAATGAGTTTACAAGAAATACATAACACCTTAATTACAGTGACTACACAGGTCTAAGAGTTGAAGTGTGTCATCGAGGTATTTTGGGAACTGGTTTTGATCTGGAGCACAACAGGTCTCTCTCTCTCTCTCTCTCTCTCTCTCTCTCTCTCTCTATCTCGGTTATCTTGCGTTCGGTTTGTTGTTGTTGTTGTTGTTGCCCCAGATTTAATGTGTGGCAGCTATGTTACAAGTCCAGAATTTGTCACTATTATTGATCTGTTGGGGTAAGGCATTTAGTGAGGGGACTGTTTGTGTTTTTTGTATTTTTTTTTTGTGATGTAATTTCTTGTTGCTTAAGAGTCCATGGACATTTGACTAAACATGATAGACTATTTCACTTATATATCTAACCTAACCTAACCTAACCTAACCTGATAGTATTAATATATATCAACGTTTGTGTTTTTGTTCATGGTATATTTTTTGGTGAGGATAGAAATGTCACTTGTTGAAATTTACTATCGTTTTCTTAATTATTATTTTTTTTATTTATTTAATATTTTCTGATGTGAAATTTAAGTTCATGTATTTTTGGAACTGTTTCGTCAAGGTGGTTCGGAAGTTCAGAGTTATATTAAAATATTTTGGTATAATTCTGTTGGTTTATGGCACAGAATATTACATAGCCATCTCTCTCTCTCTCCTCTCCTCCCCCCTCCCTCCCTCCCTCCCTCCCTCCCTCCCTCCCTCCCTCCCTCCCTCATTTTCCTCCCTCCTCTCCCCCATTTTCCCTCCCTCTCCCTCCCTTCTTCCCTCCACTTGCGGTAGACCAGGAATATAATCCCTCCAGAAAAAAAAAATTAAATCCCGTTTTGTTGTTGGTTTTTTGCGGGTTTGTACTCTCTCAGGTATTGGGTTTCTCCAGGTGATCTCATTAATTATGCAGCCATCAGATATGCAGGTAGATCTCAACCCTTATTCAGACGCGCCTCTGGTCGCTGTGTTTACATGAGAGGAAGCTTTCTTAGGCGCCCTACGACACCCTTAACACTGATTTCGCATTAAGTAAGGGATACGGTCTGAGGTCTTGAGGGTGTAGACTAGAAAAGCTTTATATCGGGTATTCATATTCTCTTAATAGATAGTGAGTCTGTAGTGTTAGTCTGTGGTCTTGATGTAGTGAGTCTGTGGTCTTAATGAAAATTAGTTTGTGGTCTTGATAGAGTAAATTAGTTGTTTTAATATAGTGATTTATATTTTTTTACAATAACGATTCATTGGTGTTTGATCCATATTGGCCTAGAAAAATCCGTACACGTGTGACCAATAATCTCACCTTAGTTCATTAGAAACCTTACAGTTAACTAAGGTCTTTAAAACTATTACAATTATCCCACCAGACACCCAGTAATTACCAACACCGTCTTGGTACAAACTTACATTAATACCTGTAAGTCATCCAGGTATAAACATCCATTAATACCTGTAATAAATTAGTAAGTCATCCAGGTATAAACATCCATTAATACCTGTAATAAATTAGTAAGTCATCCAGGTATAAACATCCATTAATATCTGTAATCTGATATTAACTACTATGATTACCTGTAGTATACTAGTAACGTCTCACCTGCTCATCATCGTGTAAGGATTGTTCAGTGTTGTAAACATGTGTTGTATGTTTAATACCTTTTAATATACACAGTATGTACAGTGTATATTTGTATTCAGGTTCATTTATTGTATTGACAACTACTGTATCTTACATAATATTTGTTCATTTTTGTATTGTCTATATTTCAAAGAAGTTACAGTAATTGATAAAAGGATAATATTTTCTTCAAATTGTTTTTCGCTTAGGATAATATTATATGTATATAGTATTATGTTGTGTGTGTATCGGCGAAGATTTAACATTGTATATTATATTATATTTTCAGCACTATAATACTTACGATAATTTGCGTAATATAAAATCTATAATTAGTTATAGTGTGAGTCATGCCGTGTTTTAGAACTGATACCAACATTATATTAAAATAATTTCCTCAGCGGCCGCCATCAATAACGATATATTACACCAGGTGAAATTATGTGGTATAATGGTGCGGTATACTGACCAGGTCACCTGTTGGGGAAAACTTGGAACCTTAATTATTGTATCAGGTTCTTAGTGTGCTCAGAAGGTGCTGATATTTTGGTGTTCCTGCGCAGTTTCGATCGATATTTTAGTGTTCATGCGCAGTTTATCGCGATAGTGTGGTGCTCATGCGCAGTTTATCGCGATAGTGTGGTGTTCATGCTCAGTTTATCGCGGTATTGTGGTGCCCATGAGTAGTTTATCGCGATAGTGTGGTGCTATGTGCAGTTTATCGCGGTAATGTGGTACACATGCGTAGTTTATCCCGATATTGTGGTACTCCTACCAGTTTATCCCGATATTGTGGTACTCATGCGCAGTTTATCCCTATATTGTGGTGGTCATGCGCAGTTTATCCCGATATTGTGGTGCTCCTGCGCAGTTTCGCCCGATTATGTGGTTATCATGGGTAGTTAATCTCGAAATTGTGGTGTTCTTGTGTAGTCTTACCGATAGAATGGTGCTCTCGTGCAGTTTAGACAGGTATTGTGGTGTTCCTGTGTAATTTATTCCGACATCGTAATGTTCTCGCGCAGTAAATTTCGATATTTTTCTCTGCGCAGTAAATCCTCATTTATTGGTGCTCCTGCTCAGTGGATCCCGATATTCTGATTTACCTGAGCAGTCATTCACAAATGTGTGTCTGTGTGTCTGTCTGTCTGTCTGCCTGTCTGTCTGTCTGTCTGTCTTGACGGGTATTTGTTTTCATTCTCACGTACACATATACGTATAAACTCAAAAGGTTAATTTCGTATGATTATCCACATAATTATTATTTTTAATATATTTTTTTTTACTTATTTTTCGATGACTTTAATTCAGCCATGTTGTTTATGGTTCCAGGAGTCGAATAAGGGATGGTCGTGATGGCATCCAGGCGAGATGAGGTAAGTGTCTGATTGTCAATTGTTTTTTTGTTTTTTTATTTCTCTACAGTGTCAGTCTTCTTGTAATGTAATTCTTTTATTGATTTTTTTATTTGTTTGGTTTGTTATTATTATGAATATTTTATTATTATTATTTTTATTATTATTGACTATATTTTTCCTATTTCGTCACATAATTTGCATACAATAAATATTCAAGAAGAAACGTGAGTATTTACACCACACGCCCACCCTCTTCCTCACCCATGGTCGTACACCCACTACCTCCCTCCACCTCGTAACTACAAGAGTAAGGAAGCTATCCCAGACGACCGTTCGCCCAACCTACTGCTTACACTGGCGCTCAGAGTATAGATGTCACAACCCTCATGTTGTCAATCACTCGTCTTTCAATAATTTTTTTTTCTATTGCGTGTCTGAGGATCATGGCTGAATTACTCCACCTTGTGTGAGCTCCAAGCCTCGACTGTCACAAGTATAAGTTCCCGCTCAGCTTCCCCCCCCCCCCACACACACACACACACATACATACACACACACACACACATACATACACACATACATACATACATACATACACACACCAGAGGCAGGTTCAAGATGTGTCCACTGTGTATATGAGAGAGATGGAAGGATAAATAGAGCAAAAGAGATAAGCAGACAGAATAACAGTTAGACGTGGAGAGAGAAACTGATAAATCTATGTACATAATAATAATTTATAATGGTGAAACAATATCGACTATTATTAAGGTTATAATCATATAACACCACTATTCATATTAATAATAATGGTAATAATCGTGTAATCGCAGTTGCAATGAATTAACATAACAAAAACAAGATGTTCTCTCTCTTATATAAATGGTAACAAATCTCTATTGGAGTCATTACTTTATATTTAGTGATAATAATATAGTACAAGATATCCATTCTCGTAATAATAATAATATAATAATAATAATAATAATGATAATAATAATAATAATAATAATAATAATAATAATAATAATTTACTTTTATAGACAATCGATTAAATTTTCAATTATATAAAAACAATTATAATTACCTTATTATGATGATGGTATTATTGGTTTTATTATTTTTTTATTGGTATTATTTTTGTTTGGGTAAAAATTATCGTCTCGCAATATTATTTAAGAACTAAATCAAGAGCATTACTTTTGTTTCGTTATGATTTAGCTCTGAGCGGTGTGTGTGTGTGTGTGTGTGTGTGTGTGTGTGTGTGTGTGTGTGTGTGTGTGTAGAAAAAATACAAAAAAAAAACATCAGTATTAGCAATACCTAATTTAACTTTATCTTATTATTTATAGAGGTTAACATCATCACAAATGAAATAGTTAAATTTTTACAGTACCCGGTATTATGTATGAACTGATTAACATAGTTGTAACACATGAATATTATCCCTTTTACAATATAATCCACCGTGTTATAAACCAGAGTTGGATTATCGCTTCTTTAACAAATACTGATTGTGTTAAGTCTCTCTCTCTCTCTCTCTCTCTCTCTCTCTCTCTCTCTCTCTTATTCTTGTTTTATCTCTCCTGCTCTCTCACTCTTACCTCTCCTCCAACACCCACCCACCCTTAAACCTCTCCCCCAACCAGCCACCTCCCCCCCACCATCTCCCCAACACCCCCAACACCACTCACCTCTCCCCCCAACACCACCCACCCCTCCCCAACACCACCCACCTCTCCCCCAGCACCACCCACCTCTCCCCAACCCACCCACCTCTCCCCAACACCACCCACCTCTCCCCAACACCACCACCTCTCCCCAACACCACCCACCTCTCAACACCACTCACCTCTCCCCCAACACCACTCACCTCTCCCCCAACACCACCTCCACCTCTCTAACACCAACACCACTCCCAACACCACCCACCTCCTCCCCAACACCACCCACCTCTCCCCCAACCACCCACCTCTCCCCAACACCACCCACCTACCCACACCACCACCTCTCCCCCAACACCACCCACCTCTCCCCAACACCACCCACCAACACCACCCACCTCTCCCCCAACACCACCAACACTCCCCCAACACTCTCCCCCAACACCACCACCTCTCCCCCCAACACCACCCTCTCTCCCCCCAACACCACCCACCTCTCCCCAACACCACCCACCACACCACCCCACCTCCACCACCTACTCCCCTCCTCTACCCCCTCCCCCCACCGACCTCCCCCCACCTACCTCTCCCTCACCCCTCAACACCCGTCTCTCCCTCCAACACCCACCTCCTCCACCCACCTCCTCCTCCAACCCACCTCCTCCACACCCACCTGTCAACCTCCCACCTCCTCCCCAACACCCACCTCCTCCTCCAAACACCCTTTCCCCCAAACGCCACCTCCCCCTTCAACACCCACCTCCTCCAACACCCACCTCCCTCCAACACCCCACCTCCTCCTCCAACACCCACCTCCTCCTCCAACAGCCTCACCTCCTCCAACACCCACTTTCCCAAACGCCACCTCCCTCCGACACACCCCCAAACCCCCACCTCCTCCTCCAACACCCACCTCCCCTCCAACACCAACCTCCTTTACCCCCTCCTCCATCATTCCCTCCCTCCCTCCCTCTTTCATATCCTGTTTCTTGGGTGATAATTTTTTGTACAGGTAAGCAGACAGATGAAGGAAACAGGTGTGGGCGGACTTTACTTCACGCCCATAAGAGGAACATTGCCTTCGTCTCTCTTATCTCTCTATTATCTTTATTGGTAATCAACTAATAAGTATGATAAGATTATTAATATATATATTTTTTATTTACTATCAATCGTTACTATTGATGATTCTATTAACAATTTTAAGAACATTGAGTTTGGGTAATGTTTTTGTTCTCGTTTTTGTTCCTTTGTTGTTGTTGTTTTTTTTTCTTTCTGCGGGAGGGGTGTGAAAGGATGTGGTTATTTAACTCAGGTGACTTCATTATATTATTACGTCTATTACTAAACTTTCCTGGTTTATAACAGTAACTTCTGATAACTAAATGAGATCATCTTTGTATTTATGTCTTTTGTTATTTTTATATACAGTCGTGGATGTGATTTTAACGCACCTCAAACACACTACCACACCTCCAATACACTCACGCACCCCTAACACACTCACGCACCCCTAACACACTCTTGGCAATTATAACACCCACGCACCTCTAATACACTCGCGTACCTCTTAATACACTCACGCACCCCTTAATATACTCACGCACCTCTTAATACACTCAGGCACCTCTTAATACACTCAGGCACCCGTAACACACTCACGCACCTCTTAATACACACCCACGCACCCCCTAATATACTCCCGCACCTCTACACTCAGCACCCCTAGCACACTCAGGCACCCCCCTAACACACTCCCAGGCACCCCTAACACACTAACACACCCCACACACCCTAACACACTCGGGCACCCGTAACACACTCACGCACCTCTTAAAACACTCAGGCACCCCTAACACACTCTAACACACTAACACACTCAGGCACCCCTAACACACACTCAGGCACCCCTAACACTCAGGCACCCCTAACACACTCAGGCACCCCTAACACACTCAGGCACCCTAACACACTCCACCTCTAACACACACACACACCCCTAACACACTCGCGCACCTCTAACACACTCGCGCACCTCTAACACACTCACGCACCCCTAACACAATCACGCACCTCTTAATACACTCATGCACCCCTAACACACTCACGCACCTCTAATACACTCGCGCACCACTAACAAACTTGCAGGTTTAACAATTTTTTTCATAATAAACTCTTTTCACTTTAATAATATAATTTTCTGCGGAATTTTTGAAAAGCATCTGGTGAGGTGAATATTGGGAGAGGTGTTGGTGTTTGGTGGAGTGGGTGTTGGTGTTTGGTGGAGTGGGTTTTGGTATTTGGTGGAGTGGGTGTTGGTGTTTGGTGTCTGGGGGAGTGGGTGTTGGTGTTTGGGGAGTGGGTGTTGGGGGAGAGGTGGGGGTTAGGAGGGAGAAGGGAGTGAGATTTGGAGGAGAATGGTAGGAGCAAGGGAACGGAGGTGACTTTCATTTAAATATAAAAAAAAAACTCAAAGTTTTCGTTCGTTGTTTTTGATGTGATATTGTCACGAGGGGTGGTCGTTACAAGGTGCGCCCGAATTCTGCGTTCTCTCTCTTCACCTACAGTATGGTGGCGACTGTTCAAGAGACAACATGGCGTATTGTAGTATGCTCAGAGGAAACTTCTTGACGGTACAACTTAAATTTGGTCGTGAATACCAAAAAATTCGCCCGACTATAAAACAACTTGTCATTTGTATCAAGTCCAAAGACAAGGGAGGCCACAGCTAGACCTCGTTTGTTAGAGTACGTTGTTGACCATACCAGACAGTAGTGTAAACGGTCCCCCAGGAAATCAACTTGGCGTCGTAGTTTACTGCTCGGAATACCAATAACTTCGGTCCATAATGTTTGACATCAACGATTAAGACTTTCGGCTAACCAAAATCCAGGTAAACCTAAAACTAAACCAGCAGATCGTCCTTAGCCAAAGTAATATGCAATGTTTTTCTCAGTAAAATTGAGGATATATTTAATTTCCTGAATCAGAATATTTCTCTGGTGAAGCTACTTCTAGTATACCGCAAATGTTGCCGTAAAATTTAAATATTGTTATATACGCGTCCCCGAGAGTCTTCTGTTGTAGCGAAAAAGTGCGTCAAACTCAGAAGTTAATGTTTGGTGTACTGTAGACTAATGTATAATCGCGTTATCTTAAATTTTGTCGGACAAACAATTAAATACCAGAATTATAATTTATTTAGGTTTCCACAAATTGATGACATCGAATTTGAAAACGGAATGCTAGTGATTTTTCAACAAGTTGGCGGTCCTTCGTATACCATGATCGAGAGGCATTTTAAGACAAATTCTTCGGCCGCTGGATTGGAATAGTTGGTCCAATAAATCTAGTTCATAGAAGTCCTGATATGACCCCATTAGACTTCCTTTCGGGGGATAAATTAAGAACATCATTTGTGCCACCAGAAATTCGTGGTTTAGAACATTTACTGGAAACAAAAAATCACCGCAGCCATTACAACTATTCCCTTCCAGACAAGCTGAGTCAAGTGTGGCACAATGTTTGGCGAGCGACACTTGGCGCTCATAGTGAAGTCTGTTGAAATGTTTTGTAAATTTTGTTTTTGACATTAAAAAAAATAAAACCTTCCATGTCAATTTTGTGAAATATAAACATATAATCTGTTCATTGTTTTTGATAATCTTGTGCGTGTGTGTGTAATATTAAATAGGAATAATCACCGGGAAAGTTTGAATAATCATCTTAGGCATTTTTGTCAAATAGGGATAACTTTTTGCTTTATTGCTATGACTAAACTAAATTTAATTTGGAAATGGTAAATTGTGCTGTGTTTTACTTAATATAGCCAATTTTTACCTAAAGTAGGCAAGGTTAGGCTTCATCTGAAGCTATTCATTCATATCTGTGTTATGATGATCTACATGATCGTCTATAGCCAGTCAGACGTTTCCCCTCCCACCCAAAAAAAATATATTACTTATAAGTTATCGGTAATGATCTCTATTTAGTGTAATATATATATGTATAAAAGTAATTATTGTTATTATTACTGTATCGGCCATGGAGGGTACAGTCATGAAGGGCTATTTTATAACACAAAGTAGCACCGAGAAAAATAAACCTCTGTACTGTTATTCTTCATCACGTATTAATGTTTCAAGTAAGACAATAACCATCGTCACAACTCTGATGGAAGAAATAACCAAACAAATAACACATTAACACGGGCGACATGTTTAAAACAGGTACTGTAATGTATTCTGTGACGTTATATGGACGTTAACTAAGCCACGTTAACCAACACCAAGTGAACTCGCACTAACACCCAGGCCACACATCTTCATTCATTGTTTACCTCTTGTATTAATAAACAAGTCTCACGTCTCCTGCTGCCACAACAAACACCTACCACAGTTATTACCACAACAGTCATGACTTACACATGTTAGGAGCACTAGTGTTGCCCTCACACACGAACACCCAATTATCCCGTGAGTTTTATCCCCATGATAGGAGTAAATATCACATTGGGTAAAACTATATCCCCCAAAAAATAAATATTCAGGGATTTATTATACTCACGTAGGTATAGTTCTGTGTTGCTGAGTCTTACACGCTTAACAACTGTACTCTTACGTAACAGAGAATCAAATACAAACGTCATATGTGCGATAAATGTACATAATGGACGATCATTTAGGGCAGCAGAACTACTACGATCCAAACACGTTAACCAGTTATGAGGGAGCACAGCCATGAACGCGACTCTCTCCTGTCTGATTCCTTAATAATGTTACGGTCCGCGTCAGTACAGGTGACGACACCAAGCTGTGCCTGATGTAACACCTCCTGACTGTCTCCTGGTGTAGACAGTCAGTGGAACAGGTTGACTGTAGTTTTAGAGTAACAGACTAACTGTACATTTGTGTAATCTTAACTTGATCTTGCATATTATGGTTAATAATGGTTGGTTGTAATTGTAATAAACTTGGTAGGTGAATAATATTATAATCTCACCGAAAATTTTGTTGGTTCATCTTATACGGTTTGAAATTATAGTAGAAGCATTTATGATTATTTCTCCAAGGTTAAATAACCGCTAGACAACAGGTCATAAAAGCAGCTTAGTGTCTTCATTAATGCCCCGGATAATATTGACCATCACCAAAACTTAACTTCACTACCAATATCAGTTAGTTGAAGTTGATGTTATAATGTTATTACTGCGCCTCGGCATAAAAGACAAGGTCTTTCAGCGCGTAACAAGGTCAGTAATTACACTAATCCTTTAACAGTTAACAATTATGACGTACAGAGCTCCCTGTGTACGCCGCGAAGTTGATGTTATAATGTTATTACTGTGCTTTAACAACTAAGGTCATTAAGAGTTAAAAGATTAATAATTACACAACGATGAAAAATTATGGGAGATTAAGCTTAAACCCCCATAAGCTTCTATTTGTATTTTATTTCTTTGTGAAAATGACAGTTTTAGGAAAGCTTGTAGTAAAACCAAACAGATTTATTTTACTTTTTTTTTTTTTACAATTGAAACACTGATACGTGGATTGATACACACTTACCAGATATAACAATGATATTTAGGAAGGTTTTAGCAGACAGTCCCCAACCATGACGAGGTCTGTCCCGACACTGACAATAAAAACTGACAGAAAATTAAAGGTTTGTATCATTAGCTGTGTACGTCAAGACTAAGCATCAAAGGAATAGATTTTAGAGTAATAGTTAACTGAAGAGAAGATGGTAATTAAGTAACCAACTACAATAGTGAACATTATGACAACAACTTACGGTATCATTGGTTATTTTATTTATTTAATGATACTCAATGTGGAATACAATATACCTTAACCGTATATATTTTTTATATCTGCTTTTTGTGTTTAATTACAAATGAACCTAAAATTTTATCTCATACAATAGTAAATTTTGATGGTTTTCCTAATAGTTAAGAATGATGCGAGTGTATATCAGATAACCTTTATTCCTAATGTTTTCTTATAAGTTAATGTAAGGGTTTGTTAAAGTAGAAGATGTGCAGCGGTAAGATAATTTAAGTTAGCATTTAAAGATCCTACACCTCTGGTTGTATTCTCACATGTGTTACTATAGCGTGTGAGTCAGGTTATTGATTTAAAACACCATGAAGCACTCGCATAACTGTTGTGGCCGTAAACGGGAAACTTTGTACATACCGTATTTTATTTCCCGAAGTACATTATAATTTCGTGGTGTATTGCCGAATTTTCCGTCCATTTTCAATTTCTAAGTCAATCAAATGTTATGCATAAATTCATTCAATGTTTAATATCGGGTTTTAAGAAAATTTAGTTACAACACAATATTTATGAATGTCAAATAACTGATCACCTAATCCAATGGACGATGTTTAACGGGAAACTGTGCTTCTGGGACTGTGTGGGGCGACCATCCCGAAGTGAAGTGGAGTTGTTTCTCGTACCTTTGTATGGGCGTTGTTATCACGTCAGAAGAATTTGTACTTATCTATTCTTTTGTTAGGAATTAATGTCTCTGAAATTATTTGATTTTTAGGTGAAGAAACTTTTTTTTTTGTACAATATAAAGTCTGTATTATGGTGTGTGTGTGTGTGTGTGTGTGTGTGTGTGTGTGTGTGAGAGAGAGAGTGTAAGTTGCATTGCGTATATCAGAGTACAGTATAATATATTACCCGTGTAACACCTGATAAGATAAACTGTAAGGCATTACTACTACTACTACTCGCCTCACTATATAATATTTCCAATACATTTTGTTGTTTTTATTTCCTGTAATGCGAAGGACAGTAAAGTAGTTATATAAATTTCATATTTTAATCACATATTTTTTTTATGATTATTGAACGTTTAAATTTATTATATTTTATGGTTGTAATACACTAGACGTGGAGTGTTATGAAGTGCCCGGCTGTACAGTTGAGGATCGGTGCCTAAGTTTTCACGTTCAAAATAGCTTAGGTTGCCCAAAGGCTAAGTTTAAGTTGGTTACCAGCTAATATTCTTCTTCTTCTTCTTGTTATTCGCTTTCACTTCATTAATCCATCAGTCAGAATATCAAGTCTGAGGGCTAGTGACAAGATCCTCCCAGATTTTGAACTACACGTATTAGCCTATCCTAGTCTTGGCCTTCCCCCTAGCCCACCAACCCTCATCTTACCCATTACTAGTCTATCATCCCCTTCTCGTCTCTAATTAAATGACAAATATCTCTCATTTATGTTTTATAAATTTCTAGTATTTCCGTTGTTGCTCCAGTCAATCTTGTTAGTTCTGTATTTTTGTGTTTGTGTTTTTTTTGTTTTTTTTTTAGCATTCTCGTGTAGCATCACATTTACATGGCCTCTGACCCATGCAACTGTAATGCCCACAAGTAACATTTCAACAACCTTTTTTCTCAAACTAAAATTACTATCCTTTAAACATGTCTCTTCAAGATTATTAAGTGAAGTATAGTATTTAATTAATCTACTATTCCTTTTAACTTTCTCTTTCACATTTAACATCAAATTCTATGTGACTTTCATAAATTTGTCCGTAGTTTTAGTTTCCTGTTTGCTGTGGTAGTTTTTCTCTTAGGTTTTTTTTTTTTACTCGCTATAAGACCATTCATTCCCACGTCCTTCCCTAACTCGGTATTGACCAGTTCTTGTAATGCCTTCCTCCAAGCAACGATACGAGCAGCTTCATCGACAAACTTTCATTACTTTACTTGAAATTTTTTTAAATTTTACTACTTTACCATAAACTTTCATTATTTTCAGTACTTTATCATAAAAATTTACTACTTTCTCTACTTTATCATAAATTTGTACTCTTTTACCATAAACTTTCATTACTTTTTCATAAACTTTAATTAATTTCACTACTTTACAATAAACTTTCATAAATTTATCGAACTTTCAATACTTTACCATAATCTTTCAATACTTTACTATAAACTTTCATCATTTTACTATAAACTTTCACTACTTTACCATAAACTTTTTCATATTTCACAAAGCAGATAAACACATCATTGAATCTAAGATTTTCACCTTTACTTTCACTTAAAATTATATCTACTTTCACTTTCAATTTTGTGGATACCTCATGCCTTTGGTGCTTTTCACTATTTACCGTAAGATAATTTGGGATAATATTTTTTAAGCTTGCTATGATAAACTGATATTCCTCAACATTGGGATTAATCTCACAACCTACAACTCTGGCATAAACTCCCACAACTCGCAACGCCCTTCACAACTCGCAATGCCCTTCACAACTCGCAATGCCCTTCACAACTCACAACACCCTCTACAACTCAACACCTTTACAAACACTAAACAAAAACGTAATTCACAACTTTGAAATAGACCCCTACAACACTACCACAACACCCATACACCTCAGAACTCGCAACAACACCAATACAACTCGCAACACTCATAACACCCCTACAACACATAACACCCCCACAACATTTACACACAACTCACAACCCATATACTTTCATAAAACCCTCAGAACACGCCCACAACACTTTTACAACACACAAACCCACACACAACTCGAATCCCCACACCTTCACAACACCATTACAACTCACAACGCGCCCATAACACTCCTACAACACACAATTCACAATAACCCCCACGTCTTCACAACACCATCATAACTTACAACACCCTCACAACTCACAACCCTGAATGAGTCTCAACAGGAATAAGACTTGCCTTTCCTGTACAACCACTGTTCACTCCCTCAATACAATATTATGCAAAGTGAGAAATTATAACGCAGAGACCGAAAGTATACAGTACTGTAAGCAAATAATATAGCATTTAGGAAGGTGTAGATTACGCGGGTGAGACCAGGGACGACACCTGTTATTTTGTAGGGCTGGTGGTTGGTCGCTGGTGGTGATTATGGTGGTAGTTGTGGTGATAGTAGGGGTAGTTATGGTGGTAGTTGTGATGGTAGTGGTTAGGTGTGGTGGTTGTGGAGGTGGCTGGGGTTGTGATAGTAGATGCTGGTAGGTGATAGTGATGGTGAGAGTAGTTGATACTGTAGTAGTAGTAATAGTAGTGATAATGGTGATGATAGTAGGCAATAGCAGATGATAGTGGTGGTGACAGGTGATAGTGGTGGTGATAGTAGTGGTGTTGACAAGGTGATGGTGGCGACAGAAGGTGATAATGATGTTGATAGAAGGTGATGGTGGTGATGACGGAACGTGATAGTGGTGATGGATGACAGAAGGTGATAGTGGTGATGACAGGTGATAGTGATGGTGATACTAGGTAATAGTGGTGTTGACAGAAGGTGATAGTGGTGATGGCAGGTGACAGTGGCGGTGATTGAAGGTGATAGGGGTGTTGACAAAAGGTAATAGTGGTGATAACAGAAGGTGATAGTGGTGATGACAGAAGGTGATAGTGGTGATGACAGTGGTAGTGATGAGAGATGGTGGCGTTGGTAATGGTTGAAAATTGTATTAATGGTGGTAACAGGTGTTGATTGTGGTTGAATGATGATGGTGGTGGTAGTAGTAATATATGATGGAAGGTTATGGTAGGGTTGGTCATGGTAGTAATGGGTAGTGATGGTTGATGGTAGGGTAGGTTATGGTAAGGGTGATCATGGTACTAATGATTGATGGTAGGTTATGATAAGGGTTTATCATGATACTAATGATTGATGGTAGGTTATGGTAGGGGTTGATCATGATAGTTATGGATGGTGTTGGATGGCTATTTTCACCAAAAGCGTCCCACTGTTTGAGGTTGTATACAAGAGTCAACACCTCCCTTCACTCACTTGGTAATCTAAGTGTATCAAGTTGGGTCAAATGTGTCGAGATTTATGACCACGAGAACTCAGCAAGCGGGACTCGAGAACGAACAGCGAGCCAGTGGAATCCCCGACTGACCACCCAACTACTGAGGCGGCTGAGGCTTTTGCGACACACACACACACACACAAAATGTCAGGTGGGAGGGTCGAGGTTTTTTGCAAGCTGGAATTATTATGAGATGTCTGTATGAGTTAGTTTCTGTGTGAAATAATTATCGATAAATTGTAGATTATCCCTCCTCTAACTTATTTCCCCTGATGATTAAAGACCCAAACGCTACTTAGGTTAGGTTAGGTTAGGTTAGGTTATAATTGGGGTGTTGCATCATCAGGTGAAATAAATTGGGGTGCTAAATCTTCACGTGATTCGTTGTTGTTGTTATTCTTATTGGTAGTAGTAGTAGTAGTAGTGTTGTTAGTTATTATTAGTGTTATTATTGTTATAACTGCTATTGTTATTGTTGTTGTTATTGTAGTTGTGACTTACTCTTACATAATTCTGAGTTAAGCTGCATTTTCACTTAATTATACTGAAAACTAATAAACAAGGGATGGTTATTTTAGAGAAGATAGTGAACTATACCCTTGTGCACGGGGTCCCCTCTGAGCTGAATAAAATCATCCGGTGTTAGCTAAATAAAATATTAAAAGTGGCGTCCCCGTAGCGAAGGTGTTAAGGACATCAATACCACATCTTTACTTGGCTCTCATATTATTCTGCTAGAGAGCCAGGTGTCACGGCCTGTGCAGGTATGTCACGGCCTGTGCAGGTATGTCACGGCCTGTGCAGGTATGTCACGGCCTGTGCAGGTATGTCACGGCCTGTGCAGGTATGTCATGGCCTGTGCAGGTATGTCACAGCCTGTGCAGGTATGTCACGGCCTGTGCAGGTATGTCACAGCCTGTGCAGGTATGTCACGGCCTGTGCAGGTATGTCACGGCCTGTGCAGGTATGTCACGGCCTGTGCAGGTATGTGTCAGCCTGTGCAGGTATGTCACAGCCTGTGCAGGTATGTCACAGCCTGTGCAGGTATGTCACAGCCTGTGCAGGTATGTCACAGCCTGTGCAGGTATGTCACAGCCTGTGCAGGTATGTCACGGCCTGTGCAGGTATGTCACGGCCTGTGCAGGTATGTGTCAGCCTGTGCAGGTATGTCACGGCCTGTGCAGGTATGTCACGGCCTGTGCAGGTATGTGTCAGCCTGTGCAGGTATGTCACGGCCTGTGCAGGTCTGTCAAAGCTTGTATTCAAAATAAACAACTTACGTATGCATGAGGTCGATTTAGTCGTAGTGCGCAGGTGTAGCGAGCCGTAGCCTGGACGTGAATACCACCCAACCTCAGCGAGTTTGGTCTCGGTACCTTGCCTCTCCTGTCGGTATCAATTACCTGGTACATAAGCCACGTACACCTGGCTCTCTAACAACAGTACATTGACAGCAAGATCATAGTCAATACTTTTAAATAATGAAAAATCTAGATTACATGATCAGTGTGACTTGTTAGCCAGTCTTGAGTGTTGCAGTCTGTCTGTTGTTTTTAGCTATGATGAAACAAAGACCAAGGTCAAGAATGATCCTTTTAATGAAGATATTTTTATAACGATAAATATTACACAATCGGTTTGGCCTCCTCGTAACACAGCAAAAATCACAACTACAAGGTCAAGTTCTTATCATTAATACCAAGACTCGGTTATTGTGAGTTGTAGGAAAAAATATATACATCCTCTCTCGCGTTGAATTATCAAGTTATTTTCTTTATATAACTTAGGTTTGATTAAGCTGTGATAAAGACTGAACTTGGGTTTTTTTTTTCTTTGTGTTTCTGGGTCGTTTCTTGTAAGACAATGAACACAAATACTTCACTTTTGTCTGTGTACTCGAGTGGGTTTGTTGACTGGGGTAAACTGCATTGTAAACTAAAAATAATAATAAATACAAGTAGACTAATGATAATAGAAAGAAAATACAAAATAAAGCGGATTAACAACAAATAAAAATACAAGAAGAACGGTAAAGTAACAGCGGTACTATCTATCATAAATAGATCAACAATAATAACAACAATAATGACCGTATGTGAGGTGGTGGTGATCAGTACAAGACCACCTGCCACATTCAGGCTTTAATTGGCCTTGTGACCTTGACCTCTGACCTATCGCACCCAAGTGAAATCAGTTCTTCCCTGACCAACATACTTTCCAGGTCACTGCAGTTCTCTTACTCGCTCGGTTTAGTTATTTTGGACACACATACACACACACACACACACACACGTATATGTGTAAAAACATCTCAACCATTTGATAATAATAATAATAATAATAATAATAATAATAATAATAATAATAATAATAATAACAATAACAGTAAGAACAACAATAATAATAAGAATAACACAAACTTATCAGGTGTCTTATTATCTCCAGGTAAATAAAGACAGGTAACGGAGAACGTGTTTGTTTTCCCTGGTGACACAAACATACATCTACAACAACTACAAAGCATCTACAACAACTACAAAACATCTACAACAACTACAAAACATCTACATCCACAATAACGTCAACAACAACTACAAAAATCTACAAAATCAACAACAACAACAACAACAAAAAAACATCTACAATATCAATAACAACCTCAAAACATCTACAACAACAACTACAAAACATATACGATAATAACATCATCTTCAACATCTACACCATCAATAATATCTTAATTTTTAACAGCAACAAAAACAACAACAACTCATCTGCACAAAATAACAAGAACAACAGGAATCGACAACTACAAATACATCTACAACAAAAAACATTACTCTTAAGAAAACAACAACAACAACAACGACGTCAACAAAAACAGTGGCACTTACAACATCGACAACTAAAATACCCACAAAAAATATTTATAACAACAACAAGAACAACAAAAACATCTACAAACAGTATAACAACAACGACACATATACAAACACAACAACAATAACATTACAACTTGAACAAAAAAAAAACCTAAATTTACTTACTTTTTTTTTACTCTTACGCCCCAAGAATACCTCACTCACTCACTCACTCACTCACTCATTAAAAGAAATATTTTTTTTCCCATGATGTAATGAAACAAAAAAAAACATATTTAGTATAAGTTTCTTGACCTGGAAATAACTAAATATATTCGCATTATAAGTTGTACACGTGATCTACACTTGTGGCTTTCTAAGTTTTGTTAAGTGTGTAGTAATTTAGAAAGGTTTGTGATAAAAGTGAAATGTGTCACTTTGGTTGGTGTTTGATACTTTAAAAGACATAAATACCAAGTGTGGCTTTACTTGTATAGGAAATGCATTATTTTTCTCGTTAAAAAAAAGTTGTCAAAGTGTGTTTTAGTCTCTCTCTCTCTCTCTCTCTCTCTCTCAGACGTATTACTGTACTAATAATGTGTACGACGCCACAAGTGTACACCTTCCACACCTGTACTAACAAGACCAGCTGGCCAGGTCAATTTGTACCTGTTTGTACACTACCCACGCGATGACCAAAATGTGTATATATACTGTATTTCTACATTTTGGTGAACTGTGAGACGTACAATATATAATTTTTTCGTTATAATGTTTGGGATAGAATGGGGTTTTTTATGATGTAAATTGTAGAAGTTAATAATGTAAATACTGCTACTACTATACTACAACTACTACTACTATACTACTACGACTACTACTACTACTACTCTACAATTATTGCTACTACTCCTCTACTAATACTACTCCTCCATTACTACTACTATTCCTCCACTACTACTACTCCTCTACTATTACTACTACTATTACTCTACTACTACTCTATTACTCCTCTACTACTACTACTACTACTGTACTACTTTGATAAATTGACAAAGATCAGGAAAGAGTAGCTACATGGTCCTCATCAGATAACAACTAATACTGAAGAAAATATCCATTACCAGAATCTTGCTCGAGGACGGACGTAAACATAACCAGTATATAAACATTGCAAAAAATATATTGTATTACGAAATGAGAGAAAATTTATTAGCATTCCCAATATGCAAATTAGACACAGAAATAAAAATCAACTGAGTAGGGATTTAATACTTTATATCTGGTGTCTTGTTGTATTTATAACATCGACAAGGCTGTGTTAAGCAAGATAAATGAAAGGAAGGCATTAGTGTACCTATGTCCAAGAGGATGGATGTGTGTGTGTGTGTGTGTGTGTGTGTGCTACAGAACTACACCTAAATAGGAAATATGATAAAGCTGTACCAGATACTCGCACATACAGACACACACATGACCTGAACCACCTAATGATGATGTCATGTTAGAGGTGCTGCAGTGGTTTACCTGCCATCACCTGTGGTAGCATCTCTATCACAAGGTGTTTATTAATGACATGTATGTTAATTTTATGTTAGTACATGCTGTTATATTATACAGTATTAATTCACTGTTATTTATTATTATTATTATTATTATTATTAATATTATTACAAACGCAAATGGATTATCCCCCAAAAAAAAAAGAAACTCGCAAATTTACATAACTAATAATTTGGAAAATTTTGAAACGAAATAAAATAAAAGAGATTGGATTAAAGAAGAGAGGAGGAGGGTGTAGGGCCAGGGAAGAGGAGGAGGTAAAGGAGGAGAGATAGTGGGTCTATAAGGTAGGGAGGGAGGGAGGGAGGGAGGTTGCACGGAGCCTCCCCATGTTCACGCTGTGAGTCAAGTTGAGGGGCGTAAGTGTATAAACGGCCCCACACGGATGAAGGTCGGAGGGCGAGCGACCATAGACGAGAGAGAGAGAGAGAGAGAGAGAGAGATTACTGTCGATGAAAGAAGGAAGGAAATGTCAAGACCACAGCCAGGCGGGGAGGAAAGCTGGTAGTTGTGGATAGTGGTGCTGGTGTGATAGTGGTGGTGGTTAATGGTAGTTGTGGTGATGGTTGTAGTGGTGGTGGTGGTAGTTGTGGTGATTGATGGTTGTAGTGGTGGTGGTAATGGTTGCAGTGGAACAGTACTACAGAGCTTCAGACCCCCGCTGATCGTCAAGGCTACACACCGCCCCGCCCACCACTGCCAAGGTTCACCTCTCTCTCTCTCTCTCTCTCTCTCTCTCTCTCCCCACCAATCATCGCGGTGCACCTTGGAATCATATGTATTTGGACGAATTCAGACGTACCAATGGTAGCCTTAACAACAGCAAATCTCGCCTAACGTAATCTTATCCAACATAATCTAACCTAGCCAAACGTAATCTAACCTAACCTACCTTGGTCTAAGCTAACGTAACCTAACCTAACTTTAACTAACCTAACCTACAGTAATCTATCTTAACCTAACCTTAACACTAACCCAACCTAACCTTCTATTCCGGGTATCATTAAGGTGTTTAATCATCAGGTGAAATAAGTTTGGGGGGGGGAGGCTAATTTTCAGGTGATCTAACGTTTTTAATTGATTCGTAATAACAGAATATATCAAATAGTGAAAGCGAGGCCCATAAGGTTGAGTTGAGAGAGGAGAAAATAATGGCTATTAGTAATATACTTTATAACTCCTAGAATTAAAATATCATTAATAAAAGGTGGTTAAAAACGAAAAGTTTATCAAAGGAAAAAACTATATAAAGCCCATCCAAAGTAGAAACAATAACACAAACAACATTAGCGGGTGAGGCAGGTAAGTGTCCACATATGGTCGGTAGGACAAATAGTCATATAAATTCCCTGTCATTTGTATGTGTCAGTTTCCTCCCTCACAAACCACTGGTCACTGTCATTACTGAGGGTTATATTACCCTCATCTTAATTTTCCATCCGCTATAACACGAGCTGTATTTAATTCGTCACTGTTTCCGTGTGTTGCAGCTGTAGCAGTATGGCGACGCCTGGAGGTTGGCAGCTGCTGGTAAGTGATTCACTTTATTTTGTTTTACATTGTTGAACAGATATTGTCGGTTCAAGAACAGGTATACAGTAGGTACAGGTACTGGTTCAAGTACACATACAGGGGAAGATTATATATATATATATATATATATATATATATATATATATATATATATATATATATATATATATATATATATATATATATATATATATATATAAGAATGCAGAGAAAATACAAACACGTGTACTGTACACACTGTCAACAGTTGCAGGTTTAGAGACTTCAACAGATAAACACCTTTTAGGATGAGTGTGTATTACTAAGCAACGTTTGTCTTCTACGTGTACAGTAGAATACAAAGTGTTGGTTACGCTTACATCACTATCAATATATACTCTAGTAATACCTTCGTGTATCTTGCTTTATCAGTTTGTTAGGGCGAGAGACGGGGTAAGTTAGGTTAGTTCAGGTTATGTTTTAACATCGTCAAATTGATCCACATTCAAGTTAGACTAAACTAGTACACCGTGGATAAGAGGTTTAGTAGGCCGCTGGTGGAAAGATATGATAGGGAAGGGAGATCCATAGTCATGAAAGTCGAGATATGAAGAGACTACAGGGTGATGAGGTTCAACTAAAGGGAACTTAAAGAGAATGAAGATGACATGATGAGAATAACGTGTTGCAGTCGGTGTTGTAAAGAGGGGGGAGATGGATGAGCGCACTGACTATGTATTGGTAGCAGAGTATTGAACCTGAAGAAATAAGTCGTCTGATATGGAGGAAGTAATGGACTGGTCACTGATGAGGCTCATAGCTTTATATTGTATTGTGTCTAACAGTGTGACTGGTACAGAAGGTTGGTGATTGTAGACCATCTTAAGCACTCAGCGCTCTTGAGTGGAAAGTTTTCTCCAAAGTGTTGATCAACTGTAGGAATGTGTACTGTATGTATGTGTCGTCTAGGTAGTTGTAGAACAGTATAGAGCAGGTACAGGTAAAACTATACTTGTAAGCTTGTATATTTCAAGCCAGAGTTCGACACGTTGTAAAATACCTTCATGACGTCACGGAGAGTTAAGTTGCATTGATTGGTGTTCGCGGCGGGGCTGACTGCTTTTGTTTTGTTTTTACTGATAGATACTATTGTGGTTGAGGTGAACATCTCCTTTCTTAAAACTAGAATTTGTCTTTTATTTAACTTATTATTTACTCCAAGTATCTATAACTTCTTTAAGCTGTTATTGATTGTTACGAAGGTTTAGCTAGATGGTGTAGGAGTGCACCTGTTGTGTTCTTATCTGATATGGAGGTTTAAGGTGATTGGTGGCTCCTTGCAACTTTACGTAGAAGACAAAACTAAGTGTTCCTCGTGGCTCTCCGTGTGTCAAGTGTTGTTTAAGTTCCAGCGGGGGTGACACATGACCTCTCCTCGTGGGTTAGATTAGGTTATTTTAGATAAGGTTAGGTTATTTTAGGTTAGATTTAGGGTGTTTAAACATCAGGTGAAATAAGCTGGTATACCTAATCTCCAGTTGATCCGATTACCCTGTGCCGACTATCCCTCTTTACTGCTGTGGCTACCCCCCCCCCGCCCCCCGCTTCTTCTCAGGGATTAACACGAGCGTACTCTGGTACCCAATATTTTTAACGCTTCACTCAGTATTTTTTTTTCTTCATGAGAATCTGTGAGGATGATGTTAGTGTGTGTCTGTGTTTGTAATGGTCGACAAGGCTGGAGTTGATTGGTTCTCTCCTCCCCGCATCCCCCATTCTACCCCACCCCCCCACCCCCCTTTTTCACCTCCCACCTTCCCTCTACTCCCTTCCACCCCCTTCAATATCCTTCCACCACTCCCCCTTTCACATATCTCCACCCCCTCCATCCAACCATCTTTCATCTCTCCCCACCCCTCACCTTCCACCCCCTTCCACCCCATTCCACCCCTCCCCATCTACCTCCCTTCATTCCTCCACCAAACTGGATTAACTGCCTGGTGGGTGGAAGGGGAGGAGGAGGAGGAGGGGGAAGAGATAGCAGACAGTCAGGAGAATAGATGAGCGTGTTGGGAGATGATGGAAGAGAGGAATAGGTTGAAGGGAGGATGTGGGAATTGACTAAAAAGACCATCGGGATAGAGGAGAGAGAGCGAGCAGAAGGACGATGGGAGGGGTTGAGGGGGACGATAAAAGGTGGTGAGAGGGAGGGAGAAAGAGAAGGGGAAGGGAGAGAGGTATGAGTGGGTCGGGGGATTACTGCCAGTGTTTACCCTCCCAGTAGAGTGGGGGAGAATGGATTAAAAGTCAGGATTACTTCATATGATTTAAGCTGTGGTGGTGGTGTTGTTGTGGTGGTGGTGATGTGGCGCTGTTGAAGTGAAGTTGTGTTGTTGTTGTGGTGTTTTAATGGTGATAACTGTGGTGATGGCTGAGGTTGTAATGTTGGTTGTGATAGTGATGGTGGTGGCTGTGGTGGTGATGATAATGGGTATGTTGGTGAATGTTGGTTATGATGGTAGTGATAGTGATGATGACTGTGTTGGTGGTGGTGAAGATGACGATGATTGTGGTGGTGGTAATGGTGGTGAGTGTGGTGACGGTGATAGCTATGGTGGTGGTGAGTGATAGCTGTTGTGGTGGTGATGGTGTTTCTGTAGTAGTGGTGGTGGTGGTGGTGATGATTGTGATAGCTGAAGTTATGGTGAAAGTAATATCTGTGATGATGGTGATAGCTATGGTGATGATGGTGGTGGTGGTGATAACTGTGGTGATAGTGATGACAGTGGTGTTGGTGGTGATTGCTGTGGTGAAGGTGAAACTAATATCTCTGGAGGTGATGGCTGTGGTGTTGATGCGGATAGTTATGGTGATAGGTGTGGTGTTGATGTTGATAGTTGTTGTGATGGTGATAGCTCCAGTGATGGTGATAGCTTTAGTGAGAGAATAAGCTTCATAAAGTACACCCCAGATCCCAAGTTAGTTTTGATGCTTCACTTTCTATACCTTGTGTGGTGCATGATACCAGCTGCGGCAGGTGGTGTGCTCAAGGGACAGCTCGCCATGCTATAATGTCTATATCGCCACCACTTCAACAACCAAGGTCTTCAAGGCACGTCATCAACAATTAATAAAATGGATCTATGCACAGGTAGTATCAGGGTGTCGTAAATATTATCTCTGTAGCTATAAGAATCTGTTTGGGGGGGGGGGGATATTTCTGTGTGTGTTTTACGTCTATATGTGCTGTTGTTTTGTTGTTTTTGTACCCTCTCCTTCCCCTCCCATACCATCCATCTCATTATCTGCTCTCCCTCTCCTTCCCTCCCTCCCATTTTCCAAACAAACTTCCCTCTTCTTCTCCCAACCCCCTTCCTCCTCCTTATCCTTCCTACCCTCCTCACCCTTTCCTATTCCTTTTCTCGTTCCCTTACCCTCTCTCTCTCTCCCCCTCTCTCTCTCTCCTACCCCCTCTCTCTCTCTCTCTCCTACCCCCCTCTCTCTCCTTCTCTCTCTCTACCCCCCCTCTCTCAATTCCGTCGAACCTGGGCTTGAGTATCAATTATTCAGCAAATATATCAGTTTGGGCAGCTCCTTCTCCCCCCTCCCCCGCTCTACACTCTCTACATCCCTCCTATTCTCCTTCTCTCCCTTTCCTGCTCCCCTTTCTCCCCCTCCCCTCTCTCCCCCTCCCCGACCATTCGTCTTGCTCGCTCTGTCCCCTTAGAGGTTTTAGACAGATTGAGACCTTTTCGAACCGAGGGATGCGTCCATGAGTTCTTTCCCACGAGTTCTTGTTGCGTTTTATTTAGGGAAGAACCTCATTATTGATGCATCTTGGTGCGCGTAGGTGAGTAGGTGTAGATAGGCATAACTTCTCGAATCACAGGATAGATTTTATGGACTCTTTTGTGCGCATGGATGGTGAGTTATGAGTGCGTTCTGGTACGCATAGGTGAGTGTGGTGTTTGGATGCAAAATTGTGGAGTTAAGACAGTCAGACGTCGTTCTAAAGTCCCCATGTGCTGTTGATGCGTTTCTGGTGTACTTGAGTGGTGAACGCACGAGTATACGAAAGCATAGTACTCGAGGTAGGTGATGGAGGCGGGATTCAGGAGGATATTCTATTGAGACGGGATGAAAATGGGCGGGAACTCTAGCGGATGTACCTCGATGAGCTCAGGTTGGGATGTACTGATCGTAGTTGGGTTTGTTATGAGTCTACGTGGATGCTAGATGATGTGTGTGTGGATATAGGATCACACGGTGTCCCGACTAGGTGGATGGACTTACTAGTAGATAGGATCAAGTGGGATGGAATAAAGGAAATGGGGTAAAGTAAAATACCAATAAAAGCGAGGAATAAACTAAACGGAATAGATGAAATAACAAAAATATCAATAAACGCAAATATAAACAAAATAAGAATTAATTCACTTTAAAAGATCTTGTAATTGCCATAACATATCTCAGTCGGTCATTCCTTCTTATCGGTCATTCCCCACCTTCCCGTTCCCTTTTCCTTCCCCGACTCCTGCTCCTCATTCTCCTTTCATTCCTCCTCGTCCCCGTAAGGCTAAGGAACGCCTCTTTAAGATTGATTAATGGCGGATATTATGGACGAGGCGACCATCAGCGATACAGGAGGACGCCTGGTGGAGTCTCTCATAGTTCCCCTTCAGATGGTGGTGCTCAAGGGTTGTTGGGTTGATTTGGTAGTCATTGGAGGATACAACAAGGCGTGCCTCTCTCTCTCTCTCTCTCTCTCTCTCTCTCTCTCTCGTGATAAACTACGTCACACAGGTAAACAATATGAAGCGAAAACTTTTTTTGTTTTTACGTATTTTATATCACTTAGGTAACCAATAAAAGAATGAAGATATTTTATCACGTGACTAACCGTATTATATAATGAACCAATAAGGTGATTATAGACTTTTTCCACGTTATTTGATACCACGTTTTACTCAACACAATGGGGAAATTTTTGACTTATTTTGTAACTCGATTGATCATAGCGTTGAACTGATTAATGAAGTAGTAAAGCATTTGTCATTCAGTTTGGGTGCAGCATGAAATTGACCGATTAGGTACGAGAATTTTGACGTGTGACGGATAGTATATAACTGAACATATTCATCACGATCACACTGAAGGCATCATTCTGTGTCACTCAGCACAACGTTCCCGCCGTGCTTATGTTAACTATGGGCTAAACGTTTAACCCAAGAACGTATTGACCGTGAACATTCAAGTTTAAATGTTTCGATCTTTCACGTTTAAGCTTTGAACGTTTCGACACCCGATTGTTAAAGCTAAGGTTGTTTTTTGTCCGAGTAAAAAGGTGGGCCTCCGTTCCCCCTCCCCCCTATTACCAACAAAGGGAGATTAGGAGGAGGGAGGGGGGAAAAGGAGAAAGAAATAGAGGAAGACTAGGAGGAGCAAGGGTCACGATCATTCCCCTTCCCCTTCCTTACCCCTTAAACACACCCCTTAGCCCTTTGATATCCACAAAAAGAGGAAAAAACGATATACCACAACCTTTATAAATTTACAAAAGGGGGAAATGAGATCACATCAACCCTTAACTACCAGCCAAAAAGGGGGGGGGGGGGTGAGAGGTTATCATCCCTCCCTTATCCCCTTCCCCAAAGTGATCCTGTCACCCTCACCCCTCCTCACCCCTTCAGTATCAATAAAATGGAAAGGGGCTATAGGGGATGGAAAGGAGTTAAAAAAAACTGATGATTGAAGGAAGTTACTACTACTACTACTACTACTGTACCACTACCACTACTACTGTACCACTACCACTACTACTGTACCACTACCACACTCACTGCTACCACCACTGTATCTTTTACTACAGAGCTACTACCATTGCTGCTACACTGCTACCATTACTTCCTACTACCGCTAGGGAGCCTTCCGAATTTTTTTATTTCTGTATATCCATCTTTCTATCCGACTATCCAATGTGGTTAGTAATTAAATATGGTTCGGCCTTTCTTTCTGCCTTTCAATCTATCCACACAGGTAAATATAAGAATAGGTCTTGGAGGCATTCCTATCTACCTGTATATCCGCTCAGGCCTATAGCTAACTAGGGTTCGGCCTATCTATCTATCCAGGTGGGTCGATAGACGAATAAGCCTCCGGGGACTTTGCAGTGATAAATGGACCTTTGATTACTGTGACCAACATAATTTTTTCTAACGAGTGCCGAATGATAGGTCGGTGAGGCAGTGTGTGAGGGGGAGGGTGGGGAAGGAAGAGGGAGATAGTGAGAGAGAAGGAGGAAAGCAGATAGTGAGAGAGAGGGGGGGAAGGAGAAAAGGAGGAAGCGAATGAGAGGGAGAGAGGCAGGCAGTGAGTGAGAAGAAGTGAAGCGGTGAGAGGGAGGGAGGGTGGACGAGTGAGGAATAGACTGACAAAGGGTTGGGAAGTGAGTATAATATAAGGAAACAGAGGGAGAAGAGGAGAAAAATAAAACACGGTAAAAAGAGAGAGAGAGAGAGAGAGAGAGAGAGAGAGAGAGAGCAGAGACGGCAAAGACTCAGGGGGAGAGACACGAGGCAGGACATAGCACCCGTCTTTCCTGTGCCACACAATACAATATTTACACATAGTCGTGTCAGAGCGCCATGCATCACCCTGTAGACGTGTACTGCGTGCGTGCGTGCGTGCGTGACTGTAACAAGATGAAGGTGTGGGCGGTCTTACTCAAGTGTGATATCAACCTTCCAACCACTTCCTGCAGCACCCCACCTTTCCCTATAAACACGTTCATTGATGGCTAAAGACGTGCAGCTAGGTCTCCCCTCCACCGAGTAAGCCTAACTAACAATGCCTAGGATAATGATCATCAGAGTAACAACCATCTACAATAATTCAGTCTCCGTAACATCAGTTGTAGCGCCCTGAGTAGATCACCTAGCGTTTAACCTAGCAAGTCACCTAGTATTTAACCTAGCAATTCCCCTAGCGTGTCAACTAGCAAATATGAATCACCTGTCACCCTACTCAGGTGTGACAAATGAGACGCATAACTCAGGTGGATCTAGCCACCTTTATTCCGCTCATATACCTGTTGTTGTTTGTTTCTTTCTTGTTGGTTCTATTATTTTTATTGTTGAAAAGGAAAATGTGACTTAAAAGCTAAACGAATAAACGATCGAAGCCATGCAACCTAGCGAGCGAACCATATAGCCCAGTGAACGAAGTCATGTGGCTTAACCTAGCGAGCAAAGCCATGCAGCCTAATCTAGCGAGCGAAGCCATGCAGCCGAGCGAGCAAGTGACCCTCCTCACCTAGCCGTCGCTCAAGTTAACTTGTGCTGGACGACAAATGAGGAAGTTAATTTTTGCGCGCATGTGTGTGTGTGTGTGTGTGTGTGTGATCAATGAGGACAGTGCTTGTTGCCGTGGGTGGCTGGTGAGTAGGGTCAGCCATCCAAGTGAGGGTGAGGGAGGGGATCAACGAGCCAGGGGAGGGTGAGGTAAGGGGTCAGCCAGCCAGGGGAGGGTGGGGCAGGGATAGGCCAGCCAGGGGAGGGTGAGGGAGGGTAAAGAAGAACGCCATTAATCCATTTATTTGTGGACACAAATCAGAGAGAGAGAGAGAGAGAGAGGACTAAACTTTCGGTACAAATTTGAACCTAACCTAACTTAACCCAATCTAACCTGTCTTAACCTAACCTAACCATCAGCTAACTAACTTCTCCTAAGCTGACTTCGCATATGGTGAGCTACCTAAAGATGCTAAACCTCACTGAAGCTAACCTAACCCGTACCTTACCTTACCTAATTTAAATTAAGCTAACCTTACCTGACCTAAGTTGATCCAGATCAAGTCTATATATTACCTAATGCAACTTAAACTAATATAATCTAGGTTAAGTTACTTTAACCACCACCACGACGATAACCCCGCCATAACCACTACCATCACTTCGATCATGTCCTTGAACACGACCACGACCAGGGCCACGACCACGACCAGGACCACGACCAGGACCACGACCAGGGCCACGACCACGACCAGGACCACGACCAGGGCCACGACCACGACCATGGCAGTGATGAAGGGTAAAGCGAATCAACCGTATGTAAATTAAGGGCGCGTGGAGAGGATTATAGCGGTGGAGGGATGGGGAGGTGCACACGCGGCCCCGAGGTGCACACGCGGCCCCGAGATGCACACGCGTGTCCAAGGTGCACATGATGTGGCTTTAAGGTGCACACGTGGCCCCAAGGTGCACACCTGGCCCCGTGTGCACCACACGTGGTCCCGAGGTGCACATGCAGGCCCGAGGTGTACACGTGGCCTCCGAGGTGCACATGCGACTCCATGGAACACACGTGACCCCAAGGTCCACACATGGCCCCGAGGTTCACATTTGGGGTCGGTGTGTACTGTGCACACGTGACCCGGGGTGTGTACACTGTGTCTCATATCAGGGGTAGGCCTTGTAGGCTGAGGCACTAGCTGATAGACGTTTCATACTGCCATTACTACCATCATCACTGCCATTACCACCACCACTGCCATTACTACCATCATCACTGCCATTACTACCACCATGCCATTACCACCACCACTGCCATTACTACCATCATCACTGCCATTTCCACCACCATGCCATTACCACCATCATCACTGCCATTACTACCATCATCACTGCCATTACCACCACCACTGCCATTACTACCATCATCACTGCCATTACCACCACCATGCCAATACCACCACCACTGCCATTACCATCATCACTGCCATTACCACCACCATGCCATTACCACCACCACCGCCATTACTACCATCATCACCCATTACTACCATCATCACTGCCATTACCACCACCATGCCAATACCACCACCACTGCCATTAATCATCACCGCCATTACCACCACCATGCCATTACCACCACACACTGCCATTACTACCATCATCACTGCCATTACCACCACCATGCCAATACCACCACCACTGCCATTACTACCATCATCACTGCCATTACCACCACCATCACTACCATTACCACCACCATCACTGCCATTACCACCATCATCACTGCCATTACCACCATCATCACTACCATTACCACCACCATCACTGCCATTACCACCACCATCACTGCCATTACCACCACCATCACTGACATTATCACCACCATCACTGACATTACCACCATCCCTAATATTACCACCATCGTTACTACTACCACCACTACTAACACACAAGGAACCTTCTCCACTTATGACAGGTAATCCTCCCAAGATAGACTTATTCTTCCTTCACCTCGTGTAACTTGCTAACCAAACTAATGGTCCCCCAGACACACTCGCCCACCCATCATCTAAGGAGGTCAGCATGAACTCCTCTGTTTTTCTGTTGGCTGCTGTAATGCTTCTGTTCTATGCATTAAATGGGATTGTAAGAGGGTACACAATAAACTAGCCTCCGAAATACTTGGGGCGAATCTGAAATCTGAATCTTTTACACACACACACACACACACACACACACACACACGTGTATACACAAATTAATGTTTATTTGCTTCTCAGTAACAAACCTACATACGTGCATCTAAATCGATCCCCTTAAAGACAGTTCAGATACAACACACTGCAGACAAACCCTTTTTTCTCCATGTACTCTATAAGAAACTAATGTGGCTGGCACTGTACTAGACTGCCTTCACCTGACCAGCGTTAAAGTTTAATATCAATTCATAGCTGTACTGCCTGTGGGGACGGCGTGCGTGAACCAGCGGACCTCAGGATAAAAGGCGATAACTGTATCCACTCAGCCACAACACTAAACATACACACATACACGAGATCGGGCTGAGTCACCTGTACACACACACACATACATACATACACACACACACCCACACCTGTTCCGCCAATCATAGCACACCTGTAGCGGTCCTGGAGCTCAGGTAATGAACGGATTATTTGTTCATAAAATATAGCGACGCCGTTATGTGTATAGGTGTATATATTGAGGGCTGGGTGTATGTTACCGATGGGGGAATGACAGGTGTGTGATTTTTTTTTCGGGGGTAACTAGTGAGTGTGTGTGTGTGTGTTTCTGTGGTTCTTCTGGTTTGGTAGGCAGCACATGGGCACACACACACACACACACACACACGGGTCTGGTTGCCAGGAGGTGATGGTCGTGTGGTCGATCCTGGTCGGGTCGTCATCGAGGTGGTGATGAATGGTGGCTGGCAGGAGGAAGGGGAGGGAGAGGAGCAGGGGGGAGGGGGGTGGTAGGGAGGGGGAGTAGGGGCAGGAAAAGGAGGAGGAGGGAAGAAGGTGCGAGAATTCACTCAATACTTTGTGTATACGACGATATTTGTGTTGATCTCTCTCTCTCTCTCTCTCTCTCTCTCTCTCTCTCTCTCTCTCTTACAACATGTCATAGAGCTATCAATTTATCCTTTAACGTGATAATCATTAACTTAGATACACAAGGAGGCAGTATGAGCAGCACTTCACTAACTGTAAATCAGGAACAACAGTCATGTGAACCAGCGTCTCTTAGGATAGGGAGTGAATCCTTGTATCCACTTGGTTACCACACACACACACACACACACACACACATACATACAATGGATTGCCTCAAGGTTCAATCACAAACTCCCACAACATGCTGTAGCCATCCCTGCCACCACCATCCCTGCCACCACCATCCCTGCCACCACCATCCCTGCCACCACCATCCTGCCACCATCATCCCTGCCACCACCATCCCGCCACCATCATCCTTGCCACCATCAACCCTGCCACCACTCTACGTCTATCATGATAGATATGTAGACGACTGAAAGCCAAAGGAAGAGGGCCAACACCCCTCCTCTCTCTCTCTCTCTCTCCACCCCTGCTCCTCTCTCTCATTCCACTGTCTGCTTTCTCCCACCCTCTCTTCCACTCCTCACACCACCATCTCCTGTTTTTCTCTCCGCCTCATCTTCCCCTTCCACCCTCCCCCCGCCTCTCCCTCCTCTCTCCTCCTCTCTCTCCTCCTCTCCTCCTCTCTCCTCTCTCCTCTCTCCCCTCTCTCCTCCTCCTCTCTCTCCCTCCTCTCTCTCCCTCTCTCTCTCATTCCACTAGTGCTTCCAACAAGTGATAAATGAAACGAGAGCCAAATGCCGACCCCGTGTGTGTGTGTGTGTGTGTAAGGGGTACTGTTGGAGGCGCTGTGAATAATGATGATAATTGAGATGATAATGGTATTGTAGGTATGGGAATATATAGGGCTCGATGGTTAGGGGGTATGGTAGTGAGGATGGTAATGGTGTTAACGGTGGTGTGATGATAAATGGTAATGGTGGTGGTGATGGTGTTAATGGTAATAATTTTGGTGATGATGATAAGTCGATCATAAATGTGTATTAGTTTTAGTAAATTCTCTCTCACACACACACACACACACACACACACATGCGCGCACACTCATTGATAACAGTAGAGGCGGGGACTGACAGACAATCTCACAAATGTTGAATAAAAACATGACTCGGGTGTGTGCCTTTAACACCAAAAGCGAATGATAAAACTGAGAAATATGGAAATACAGTAATTATGGCTAATAGTATCAATTAAGTCATTAGTGAATCATTTACGAGTGGTAATATTTTAGTAGTTAAGAGGCAGTTTGAGATTGTTGGAGGCTAGTTTCGAGATTCTGGGTTGTTACGACCGGTAATTTATATTGTTGAATTATTGGTTTTTTATTTGGGTTGTTATAACTCCCTGTGGTTGTGTGTGTGGTTGTTAGTGATGGCTAACGAGAGAACTAACTTGTTAGGGTACAATTATTGCTAATTGTTTGTTGGTTATTAATTATTTAGGTTTAATTAGTCTTTTGTGTTTGGGAGTTACTAGTATAAGAGATAATTACTAGTGTCAGTATGGTGGTGGTTCGGTAGTTAGTGTTTATCAACGTAACTACCCTTGTTTGCCTGATGGTCATTAAGATATTTTCGACTTGTTAATAACCTAAATGCCGGTGACTGGTTCTTAAGTGACAGTTACCATTCATTGTATGGTGGGGTGTGACTATTTTAGTGGTGATGGTTATGTGGTTGTGATAGTGGTAGTTGTGGTGGTGGTAGTTGTAGGGATGGTTGTGTGGTGGTGGTAGTTGTGGTGGTGGTGGTAGTTGTAGGGATGGTTGTGTGGTGGTAGTTGTAGTGATGGTTATGTGGTGGTGGTAGTTGTGGTGGTGGTAGTTGTAGGGATGGTTGTGTGGTGGTGGTAGTTGTAGGGATGGTTGTGTGGTGGTAGTTGTAGTGATGGTTATGTGGTGGTGGTAGTTGTGGTGGTGGTGGGGTGGGACGAGTAGTCTGGGTCGATGGCTGGACTTGTTCCCTGGGTGATGTTAATATAATGGATAACATCGATTATGGTAACAGTGGCTTTTGTGGTGGTGGTGGTGGTAATTTTGGTGTTGGTGATGATGGTTTTGTGGTTGTGGTGGTGGTGGTCATAGTTGTGGTGGTAATGGTGGTAGCAGCAGTGGTGGTGGTAGTAGCGGTGGTGGTGGTGGTGGCGCTCTGGACACCTACAAAACACCTTGATTAATGAGGCGCTGCTTTTGTCAACAGCGAACCACCGTTACCGCAAAACTTAGCCTCGCCTGTATTCAATTGGTCCCTGCCAGCATGAAGGTTATGCTGAGGTGTTTGGTCCACAGGTAGAGGAGACGGTTGAGGTATCTGGACAATAACTTGATGAGCTATTGGTGAGCTATTTAATCATTACATAAACTAGGATTAGCTATTTAGTCAATAACGAGAGTTTTCTGCGGTTAAGAATCGGATATATTGTAGATCGTGTCGAGTTAATCTAGACACCATTGCGGTAAACTATTTATTCAGGTGAGGTATAGAGTCGGTATACACAGGATCTTGAGAGCTATATAGACAGGTGAGAGTAGGAATTATTGATCCTATTGTGAGGTGATGCTTTTATGGTAGTGTTCAGCCAAGAGAGACTGACAGAAACAGCAACATAAACAAAAAAACAGCAATATCTTTAAAGCACATATATGGAAGTTCCGTGAGACGAACGCTGGCTCGTCTTCCGCATGGGTTAAGACTCTTTTGGGGGCAATGATCTTAAAGTAGGTGGTTGTGTAGGGAGGGAGAATCAAATCACTGACCGGCGACCCAGTGGGACTTTAAAAAGACTTCCAGGTAATTGTTCAAGGAGATGGGTGGAAGGTCTGATACGACTCCTGGGAGTTAGTGGTGAATTTTACCCAAGATCAGTGGTGGACTTTGTACTTCTATACCTTTATTACTTTGCTGAATATAACTTTAATACTTTGTGCTCGAGAAGAAAGTTCAATACATTGTTCGAGGAGCAGATGGAGGTTGTTGTGCTTTCAGAAATATCTTGAATCTTTCCAGGAAGTAAAGTAAAGTAAAGACTGCGTTGGAGGACTTGGCCTGTACTGTACATCGGACTCGGGAGATAATTTCATACAAGGAACAAAATAAAGGATCACGTCAAGATTCGGCATTCCAGTTTATTTCACCTTAACGCTAACCTAACTTAACCTGGTGGTGATGGTGGCGGTGGTAATGGTGGCGGTGGAGGTGGTGTTGGTGATGTCTGTCCAATACTATACTGTCCCCATCTGAAATATGTTAAAGTGTAGATTTATTTTACCACACCATTTATAAATTCACTCAATGTACTGTAAAGTGTGATCATGTATTAGGTTTTTGTATCGGCGTAATGTGAACGAGTGAACGTAAAGAGCGGAAGGAAACCTCTAAAGTGAACGAATGTTAGTGCCTTAAACACTACGTTTCCTTCACTAAATACTCCATTAGTTTGTCTCGCAGTGCTCTTACGACCGAAAGACACGAAAACAAACATGAAAAATAAAAATTATAACATCTTGTACAGTAAAAGTAATGATTATTGCGGTACTCTACGATGATTCCCTTTACCAGTAAACAAAAAAAAGAAATTAAAAAGGACTTATATAAGCTTAATAATAATACTATATCTATCTATGTATATCTATCTGTGTCTGTCTCTCTCTGTCTGTCTGTCTCTCTGTCTGTCTGTGTCTATATCTCTCTATCTCTATCTGTCTGTCTGTTATTATTTCTTCTCTCCCACATTCGTGTAGGGGTGGATCAAGGAGTACACAAACTTGTACTAAAAGTGGGTAAAGTAATGAAAGCTGTGTAAGAGAAAGGTAAAAACAAAAACACACACACAAGAACGAGCAATGATAAAAATATATCCTTCTTTATGTTTCCAAGTCAATTTTTGTAAGAGAATTTATGATAATTGGTCATTCAAGTGTCATATGAAACAGTAACTTAACAAGGATTTTTTTTTGTTAATGAACGTTCGGAAGTCAAATATATTTAAGTTGGGTCACGTAAACTGCCAACTGAACTGTTATGACCGTTGAAGTGGCTTTGAATTTAAAGTTGTATTTGAATTACGGTGTCTCAGGCATCAGTTGAGTCCGTTATAACGGGTACACTGACCCCGGCCAGTCACAGAGTAAATATTGGAGTTAGACGAAGCTCCCACCTCCAATACCCAGTGGAAGTTTCGTTGACTACCAGCCTTCGTTAAGTATCGGCTGTCGTTAAGCACCGGTTGTTTTAAGCATTAACTGTGATTAACCGCCAACTGTCCTTAAACATTAGCTGTCGGTGAACATTGGCTACCATTATTCATTAGCTTTGGTTAAGCACCAGCAAATTGTAAAGTATTCCTGTCGTTAAGCACTATCTGCCGTTAACCATTACCTATTATTTAGCACAAGCTCATGTTGACATTTTCATTGAACTCTGACAATTGTTGAACAGCATTTGACATTAAGTATCAATTGTCGTTGAACATCTGTCTTTAATTGGTGAAAACCACTTTCTGGTACCTATCGTTAATTAATACCTGTCGTTAGTCGATACCTGCCGTTGATATAAACATACCTATCATTTAACAGTACCTATTTTTAGTAAATACCTGTCGTTAATCAATGGCTATCGTAAAATAAAATATCTGTCGTTATTGCCGTCTGTCGTTAATCAATACCTGCCATGTTGTAAATTTAATACCTGTCGTTTATTGATACTGATCGTTGAATAGTAACTGTGGCTATTAACTCTCTCTCTCTCTCTCTCTCTCTCTCTCTCTCTCTCTCTCTCTCAGAACAATAAAGTAACTATCTAACACAGCTTCTTTACTTCCAGATCAGGAGGAAGCACGTCAAAGGATATACCTGGTAAGTGTAACCCAAACCTGATATAGATACCACCTGTTTCAAGTTAAACCTGTGGTAAATTAACATAAGGTATCTTTAAGTGAGGTTAACTAACACAATCTAACCTAACTAATTTGAGCTAACTTAAGCCTAGTTAACCAACCTATGCTAATTTAAGTTCACTCTAAATTAACCAACTCAAGCTAACTTAACCCCAACCAAAGCTAAGTTAACCCAACCAAAGCTAACTTAGCCCAATCTTAACTTAACCTAACCCAAGTTAATACAACCTTAAGTTAACCAAACCCAAGGTAACTTAACACTACCTTAAGTTAACCCAACACAAGCTAATGTTACCAAGCTAAGCCAACACACATAAAGCTAAGGTGACGTATTCTCAGGTAGATAAGACCCCCCCATATTGAAATATTTCGTAGGTGGTTAAATAATAGACCAATTAATTCCCCTGTGGATTAATTACTTCACAAATGACAAAGCATTTTTGGCGATGTTTCCTCTCTCTCTCTCTCTCTCTCTCTCTCTCTCTCTCTCTTGACTACGTTTATTGGAGAATTTTAGAGAGAGAGAGAGAGAGAGAGAGAGAGTGTGTGTGTGTGTGTGCGCTCTCCCACTAAACAGTATTTTAAACGAGTTCATGTGAGACAATAATTATGATACAACAGACGAAGGATTATGACAACTCTTTTGACACAACGGAAGTCGCGGTGTTCTTTTTGAATTTCATCGGACCCCATTGTAAAGGTACTTTTTGGAGATAGTGTATACAAGTTATATGTGTGTGTACAAAAGTTCAATGGTGTAGTTCAGTTGTATGGAATTGTTTGTCTCGGCCACAAAACTCTCCTGTGAAAAACTGATCGATTTAAGAAATTATAAAAAATAATAATAATGATATTACTACTACTACTACTAATAATAATAATAGTAATAATATCGTTTGACACAATAAAAACATTTTTTTTTCGGTCTTCAACAAAATCATTTCAGTACGACTCTCCCAAACCCTTAACATTCCTGCCCCGTACTCCGCCTGACCCCACCACTGTAACTACACCCCAAGAAATGGCAAATCTCTTTGGCTGCATGTCTGAAAAAAATGATCTTTGACCCAGACAATCCTCTTCCTGCACAATCCAGTCTCTCTCTTGGTCGCTTGTATCCCAATGTTTGTGCTCGTATTATAATTGAACGCCACTGCAGGCAGAAGGCGAATAAGCATGCGTTAAAATAGTGTCTATGGCCATTATTGAGGGGTAGAAACTAATGCCAGGTGTTGCTGATTGCTAATGCAAGCCTTAAAGGCCAATAAAGTTGACCCAAGATGATATCATTATCTTTTTTCTCTGCTTCTAAAAAAGAAATTAACCAAATTAGCCATTATTTTCTTTTAATTCCTCCACTTTTGCTTACAAAAAACTTCGTTCAACTTTTGGAGAAGTCTTTATTTACTTACACTGCCATAACCTGTACAGGTCACGTTTGAGATCATGGAATAAAACAAGATTTTACCAAGAACTGATCATAGGCTGCGTCACTGAGCAAGGAGGGTCGCGCGTGATAGGGGTGCAGTAAAGATCCAGAGATACAAACGGCCGGTGGCGCGGGAGAAAATTATTTCGGCGAGTCAGAGAAATCGGTCAAGGCGATGACTATTGAAGCTGAAAATTTAGAAGCCTGTAAGTAACTTTAGTACCAGTGTGATGGACTGTGCTCATCATGTGATTGTAGATTACTTCGTACTCGTCGTAATCTCACTTTGCGCTTGATAGTTTCTGGTGTTCTAACTTTTTGCTTTCTGCATTAACATATGCCGACAGACATTTTGGTTAACCTTGCCAGCCTTTCTTCTTATTTCATCCCCACAACTTCTCTGCTTACTGTTATTTTCCTCCTTCTGGAGTGCCCCGGGCCTCTAAAATTGTCCCTACATTGTTTCAATATTAATTTCCCCCTGGTATATTTTCCTCTGCCAGCTTTCACTCCCACTTTCCTCTTTAAATTAATTGCCTCCCTCCATGTTTTTTTTTAATCTCGACTATATACAGTACACCTCCGTCTTCTTGCCATTTAGACTTGTAAAATGTAAGTTAACTTAATGTTATGATACAGTATCAGATGCTTCACTGCGTGTGGTGTTATTATTTATTTATATGGCCTTACAGCTTCTAGGCTCAACAATGAGTTTAGTACTACACTAATCAGTCTCAACATCATCATGAAACATGTTTTAGTTCCTAGGTGTGTGCACATATCTCTGCACCCAGCTGTGTATGATGATGATCGTTCTAGTGACTCCACCACAACAGTCACTGCCGCCATCCTCATACCCAACCACAGCTAAATCATAACCCGTGGAGTAAGGGATTAACCCTCAACCATCACTCTGCTTGCCATTCATGAAGCGCTTCACCGCCCACCTTAAACCCACCGACCATCACGTGGCAACACTGCGCACGCGCGGCCATGTGTTGTGGTTTTGTCGAGTGATCATCGTCCGTTCGGGGAATAGTATTGTACCCGTCGTCATATTGTACACCAGCTCACCAACTCATCTGGTGTCTTATTAGGTTAATTATTGGTGTTTTTCTTTATCTCTGAGTCAGACACACGGGAAGATGGAGAAAGAAGCGAGATGAGAATGATACGATTCTCTAACTCGGGACGCGTAAGTCAGGCGGTCGGACTTCTATAAGACATTCCAAGGGCGTGAACACCTCTTACCTGTTCCCACTGCATTCCTTCTTCTCTCTCCTCCTTTCTTACTTTGTTTCGTCACACACCACACAAGACGTTAAATAGTGTTTCTTGTAAAGACTGTGTAATCGTAAATAGTTTAACTGTCACCTTAATAATTTATAAAAGTCCTATATGCTTAGTATTACAGAGGAAGGGAGGCAGAGTATGTTGACTTGTGTGTCCCATATTCTCACTCACCATAGGAGGGCCTTTGTGGTGGTGGTTACTTGCAGACGGACGGTGTATAGCGGGCCGGGGCTCTGGCCAGTAAAGTACAGTTCGGGGTTGGTCAGAGTGTGTATCGAGGTTCTGTTTAAGATGTGGGTAGACAGTGCAGGGTGGTTAGGAGTGAGGAGGAGGGGTGGTTCGGTCCGCAGCTGGTCAGGTCGGGATGGGGCGGGGCGCCTCTTACCCGGCGGACCGTAATTGAGGCGCGGGTGTGGGTGAGACCGGAGGGATAATCAACAGGGCTTGGCTGGGTCCAACACTCGATGATCGCATTAAGTGACGCTCAGGTAAATGGAATAGTCAAAGGCAAATTCAAAACGTTTGTTCAATTAAGCGACGGACAAGAGACTACGAGCCTGAGTGACCCTCAAGGATGTTGTCTGTGGTGGCTTCTGGGTGTTGAGAATTGATACTGTTATTCTTGTGTGCACGTTTATCTAACCTTAATTTTAGTCCATAAATACTTTAATTTTTCCTTTTCCTTATTTTCTCATCAGATTATCTCGTTTTTTATGAATATTACATCTCCAGGAATTTAAGTAAACTTTGAAGTTATTTTAAGAATAAATCTGATAAATATTAAATTACAGTTATGTTGAAGGAGTATTGAGTTTTACAGAAATTTTACTTTTCTATAAGTAGCCCAGGTTTAAACTGTAAACTGAAGGTGTTCTTTTTTATTATCATAACAAAACACAAACAGTGGTATTCTTCAGAGGGTTTTAAGGCCTCGTGCCAACCTCTGATATTACCTCATAACAGTGGCAGTCATACCATAAGAAGCACCGCCTCAGTCACTGTGGGTGTCTTGACTTCATTCTTGTCGTTTCTGCCATAAGCGTGCCACAGCAGGTAGGAGAGGTACGCCAGACTGTTTTTGTCGGTATGAGGGGTTTGTACCATGAGCGAACATCAATACGAGCAGAAGGCGAGCGAACGTTCGCCTGTCGTAGCTACCATAACCGTGTCAGTCTCAGTACAGGTAAGAACCGTGATAGACTCGCTCTTACTAGATCCTCTTGCTGCTCGGATTCCCTTTGTTTACGTTCATGTTGGCTCACAAACACGGTGTTCGCGGCGTCGGATTATGCAGATGGGAGCGTGTACCTGGCCAGTGTGTGGACGCCCGTGTACCTGGCCAGTGTGTGGCCGCCCGTGTACCTGGCCAGTGTGTGGCCGCCCGTGTACCTGGCCAGTGTGTGGCCGCCCGTGTACCGCCCGTGTGCCTGGCCGGTGTGTGGCCGCCCGTGTACCTGGCCAGTGTGTGTGTACCTGGCCTGTGTGGACGCCCGTGTACCTGGCCAGAGTGTGGACCAGTGTGTGGACGCCCGTGTACCTGGCCAGTGTGTGGACGCCCGTGTACCTGGCCAGAGTGTGGACGCCCGTGTACCTGGCCAGTGTGTGGACGCCCGTGTACCTGGCCAGTGTGTGGACGCCCGTGTACCTGGCCAGTGTGTGGACGCGGGCCACTTAGACTTACCTCAAAGGCAATTAAGAGCATTATGGGTCTATTGGTGATGTTTGATGAATGGGTGACTTTGATTTTAAAAAATACTCTCTCTCTCTCTCTCTCTCTCTCTCTCTCTCTCTCATATTCCGTATCGGCGGCGAAACAAAGTGAGTGGGAGACACAAGAAGATAAAGAAGAGATAACAATAAGTGAAACAAATATTGGTGACTAACTGGTCGATGTATGGCTGACAGTGAGAAGTTGTTGAGGGAGAAAGGGAGGGGAGAGAAAGAGGGAGGTGGGAGGAAGGAGAAATAGGGAGAAAGGAAGAGATAAAAGAAGTAAGATGAGGAAGAAGAGTAAGGGCAACTGAGGAAGAAGGAGACAGAAGGAAAATGAGGAAAAGGAAGGTAGTGGATGAAGGAGGAGGAAGAGGAAGGGGGAGGGAGGCCTTGCTGGCTGTGATTAATGCCCAGGATGGGGGCCGCGCGGAGCTCTGGGGGTGTTCATCTTTAAAAGGTAAATTAGAGAGAGTTTTAGTCTCTCTCTCTCTCTCTCTCTCTCTCTCTCTCTCTCTCTCTCTCTTTATGTTATATCGAGTATTTTCTCACAGTAACTACTCTGGATTTCTTCTTGTTTCCGTTATTTCTTCTTTCTTTTCACTATTCCCTTTTTGTTTTTGGTTTTATCTATTTTATTTTATTTCCTTTCATTCTCTCCCTTCTTTCCTTCGCTTCCATTCCCTTAACTACTTCCATCCTCCTTTTCTCCTTCCCTCCGTCTCCACCACTCCCTTAACTACTCCTACTCTCCCTTCTTTCTTCCCTGTTCACCACTCCTCTCCCTTCCCTTCCTTACTTCACTTCCTTTTCTCCCTTAATCTCCTCTGTTACGTCTCTCCCTTTTCTTTCTCTCTCCCTCGTTTCCACTCACCATCTTTCCTCTTCTTCCTTCATTCCCTCTATCCCTTTATTCCTTCCTCCTCTCACTTTCCTTCACGACCTCCCTCCCTCCATCCTCCTCCATCCTTCCCCTCCTTCCTTCTTTTCCCTCTTTCCCTCCTTCCCCCCTCTCCACCACTTCCTCCTCTCCCTCTCCCCACCCTCCCTCCTCCCCCTCTCCACCACTCCCCTCCTCTCCCTCTCCTGCACCACTCCCTCCTCCCCTCTCACCCTCCCTCCTCTCCTCTCCTCCACCACTCCCTCCTCCCCCTCTCCACCACTCCCTCCTCTCCCTCTCCTCCACCACTCCCTCCTCTCCCTCTCCTCCACCACTCCCTCCTCTCCTTCTCCTCCACTATTCCTTCCTCTCCACCTCCACCATTCCCTCCCATCATCATAAACTCCCAATTGCCAGCTTCCGTCGCTTGTCTTACTCTCCTCGACATTATCCACCAATTTATCCATTTTGTTCAGTTATCCCTCATATTAGCTTCATTACATCCACGTTATAAAGACAAATTAACTTGGAATTATCCGAGTATTATTATGGTGATCTTGGCTGTAATATAAAAAGAATTAAAGTACAGTATCATGGGAAACTAATTTTACATGGATGGTATAAATTTTAAGGCCGATTTTACTTTTAAGTTTTACGTGGATTAAAAATAATTCGTGGTAGAAGGGGAAAAAATAATATTTTTTTAATGTAATTTGATGAGAGTTAATATTAAGTGTAGGTCAGCGATTTCAAGACTTAAACTAACCTAACCCAACGTAACCTAACCTAACCTAACCTAACCTAACCCAACCCAACGTAACCTATTAACCTAACCCAACGTAACCTATTAACCTAACCTAACCCAACGTAACCTATTAACCTAACCTAACCCAACGTAACCTATTAACCTAACCTAACCCAACGTAACCTATTAACCTAACCTAACCCAACGTAACCTATTAACCTAACCTAACCCTTAATTCTTAATTATTGGTATCAGATGTATAATGGTTTATCTTACCTCTGGCACCTCTTTAGATACTGTGTTGGGTGTTTGTTTTGATCTCTCTCTCTCTCTCTCTCTCTCTCTCTCTCTCTCACCATTTTTCCTTGTCGCTCCTCGCCACTCCGCCCTTCACTCTACAGCAGCTCCTTCATGATAATTTGTACCCGTCTCTTCCGTGCCTCCCCTCCATTGTGTAGTCTTCCCTCCCTCCCTCCCTCATCTACCCCCCCATTTCTCTCCCTCCCACTAACTCTTCCCCCTCTCTTTCTATCGTTCCATTACCATTCTCTCTCTATTTTTCGACGTCCTTCCTCCATCTCCTCTCCCTCCCTATTCCTACTTCTCTCCCACCTTCCCTCCCTCCTCTTTTTTCTCGTTCCATTACCAACTGCTTGTCGTCCATCCATCTCTTAAACAATTAGGTATACCCTCTCTCTCTCTCTCTCTTTCTCTCTTTGATACCATAATTTGGCTTGTACCTCCCCCCCCCCCCTCGGCTCCCTCCCACACACATTATTTGGCGTTGTGACGTAAGTTATTCTTGTAAAAATTAATGTTTAAAGCTCCTCCACGCTGTCTATTACACTATAACCTGAGACCAGCGCCTGTATGTGTATTATTATTATTATTATTATTATTATTATTATTATTATTATTATTATTACTTAATCGGTAAGAAGAAGAAGAGGAGGAGCAGGAGAAGCAGTAGTAATAGAAGTAGTAGTAATAGAAGTAGTAGTATTAGAAATAGTAGTAATAGAAGTAGTAGTAGTAGTAGTAGTAGTAGTATTAGTAGTAGTAGTAGTAGTATTAGTAGTAGTAGTATTAGTAGTAGTAGTATTTCCTCATCAGCCAGTGTGGTAGGGACAGATTTTCTCCAGGTACTCCGGTTTACTCTTGTACTAACACTGGACGCTAAAAGATCACAACAAAGTAACGAGGAACAACAGACCAAGTGCTGGGGCGACGAGCGAGGCAAGATTAGCCCGAGGAGGAACCGCCTAGTTCATCATGTCACCTCACCCATAGGTATGGCCTTAACACTATCTCTTGCCATAGCTGCGTCAGGTGCTAGAGTGACGGGATCAGCTTACTGTTGGGAACGGGGAGGAGGAGGGAGGGAGAGAGAGGAGAGGGAGGAGGAGGAAGGGGATGGGGCGCTGTCAGATTATGCATAGTGCAAATCCTTATATTATTCATATATATATATATATATATATATATATATATATATATATATATATATATATATATATATATATATATATATATATATATATATATATATATATATATATATTGCAGGGCGAGGATACCCCCTCACCAAAGCCTACACCCCCCGGTCCACCACACCCCACCCGGACCACCACCACACCCACCCGGTCCACCACCACCCCACCCGGTCCACCACCACCACCCGGGTCCACCACCCGCCCCCGGTCCACCACCACCCCCCCCGGTCCACCACCCACCCACCACCGGTCCCCACCACCACGCCCCACAGTCCACCACCACGCCCCACCCGTCCACCACCACGCCCCACCCGGTCCACCACCACGCCCCACCCGGTCCACCACACCCCACCACGCCCCACACCCCACCCGGTCCCACCACGCCACCACCCACCACCCCCGGTCCACCACCCCACCGGACCACCACCGGACCACCACACCGGACCACACACCCACCCCCACCCCACCCGACCACCCACCCCCAGACCCTACTCCCCACCACTCCCCACTCCCACCTCCCCACCACCCCACCCGGTCCACCTCCCACCCTCCCCCTCCCCACCAGTCCCCCTCTCCCACCCGGTCCACCACTCCCCAGTCCACCCTCCCACCCGTCCCACCATCCGCCCCACCCGGTCCACCACGCCCCCAGTCCACCGCCCACCCACCACCCCCACCCACCCCACCCGGACCACACACCCCACACCACCACCCACCCACCACCACGGACCACCACCCCCACACCACCACACCCGGACCACCCAGGACCACCACACCCCACCGGACCACCACACCCACCCACCACCCCCGGACCACACACCCCACCGACCACACCCCACCCAGTTCCACCCGGACCACCGCACCCACCACCCCCCCCGTCCACCACTCCCCACCCCGTCCACCATTCCCCACCCTCCTCCACCCCCCACCACTCCCCACTCCCCACCCGGTCCCACCCGGTCCCTCCCACCCCCACCCAGTCCCACCCCCCCACCGTCCACCCTCCCACCACACCCACCCGTCCACCACTCCCCACCACACCCACGGTCCACCACCCCACCACCCCACCCGGTCCACCCTCCCCACCCAGTCCACCCTCCCACCATTCCCCACCCACCCCCCCAACGTCCCCCACACTCCCACCCTGTCCACCACCCTCCCCCCGGTCCCACCACTTCCCCACCCCACCCCCACCCTCCCCACCTCCCCCTCCACCCTCCCCCACCACCACTCCCACAGGCCCCCCCACCTCCCACCTCCCCACCCCCCACGGTCCTCCCACCCGACCCGGTCCACCGGCCCCACCCTCCCATCCGACCATCCTTCCTCACCCGGCCCACCACTCCCCATCCGGACCATACACACACACACTTTGGTTACTCTTGGCTCCAACTTGTTCCCTCTTGGTCCAGCTTGGTCCAACTTAGTCGACCCTGGTCCACTGTACCCAACAAGGAATATGGACGTGGGATGGTTCTCAGCTGCTTGCTCCACATCGATTATAATTCCAACTTTTATTGGTGACCTCGTCGTGTAGTCGGTGACGATGAATTTCAGTCTCCAAGTCGCTTCTAAACACGAGTTGCTTGTTGTGTCGTGTCGTGTCGGAGTTTGTTATTCAGGAGGCTTTATTCTAACTCCGGTTGTATTTGGGGTCAGGTCAAGTCGTTTTCTCAAGTTGTATCTGGAGTAGTCTTCTCTCGGCTTGAGTTGTTTCCATGCTTAAGTCGTTTTTAAATTCATATCGTCTCTGGGGTCGGGTCGTGGCTCAGGTGTGGTGGTGGGGCAGCCGTTAGCGACACTCGTGCTTTTCTGTTCGCCGGTGGTTGAGCAACAATGAATTCGGTCCTAAATCAATTTTTATAGACCTGGCAACAGTTTGTGCTGAACTTTAATTACGAGCTTGAATGAAAAAAGAAGTTTTAAAGTTAATAAATTATCAACTAGCAGATCTGCCTGTGGCTTAAAACCTACGAGAAGTGAAGGAGGCGAGTGCAGGCGCCAACCACCGCCAGGATTTACAAAGATTCCTATGTTAATTTTTCCCGTAACTGGAGAATTTAAGAATACATATTGTCTGCCTGACTCGAAGATACGACACAAGGATGGCAGCTCAAAATAGTTTCGTAATCACACTAAAGACTACTGTTACTGGAAGCGTTTTCTCGTCTACGTTTATGGGGACAAATTAACGTACAGGTACTAATATTTTGAGTATCCAGACCTCGTCACCCGCTGCGCACAGTGTCAAGCTCCAACCACAAAATGACCGACAAAAACCATCTATATATCTTCATTTATCGTCGTATGTGTAATTTTTACATAAATACACCGCAAGGGACGCCCGCAAAAACTGGAGACACCGCCGCTGTTCACAGAATTGCCACAATGGTTGGAGGTGAGGGAGCGGCGAGGAGAGAGGATCTGTGAACGAAAACGGGTCGATCTAGGGAGCGTTGTCGTCACCGTCATCGTCGTTCGCTGGTTGGTGTACCAACAACATCGTTTATTGATCATATTTGCATCTCTATCGCTGGGGTTGTTCTCCTGCATTTCATACCATGGTCACATGACTGATCAGGGAATAATCGTGATATTTAGTAATTAGTACTCGCGCTGACTGATATGGATGTTCCTGTGATGGCCGCGTCTCGATGCAGCGATAAATAACGTGGAGTAGGATGTAATTAGCCAGTGACAACGCTCAGCTGGTCGACTCAAGGCGCCTTCTCTCGTAAGGCTTGGTCTCTCAGACGTTCGTGTGTTTATTTATTCCCGTGTGCAATATTGACTCCATATTGGTTGATATATTTGTGTCATTGCTTTAGTGAGCCAGCGAGAGACGTTCACACACATCCTGTAAGAGATAAAGAGATGAGTACGAAGCTTTGAGAGTATCGGATCGTTGGTGTTAAAACCCCAGCCATAACATTTTGTGACCTTATTACGTCCTACATGGCTTATTATACCGCGAGTTGTTGCTTACACCGTTACACGTCTCCTTACCTCTAAGGAACCTCTCTCCCTCAACCTTGCCCCTCACCACCCTCGAAAATCCTCACCATACGCACCTCTGTCTTGCGTGGCAGTGAACAATGATAGCACCCTGAGTGTCAAGGAGACCTAACTGAACTTCTCAGAATAGGCAAATTGTACCTCAATTTTTGCCAATAAAGTTGTTAAACTAAAAACCATACCAACACCCCCTCTTCTCGGCACCATGCCCTCTCCTCCTCCTCCCTCCCCAAGCCAGGCCCCCACGCCTCCAGACCCCGATATGCAAGAAGAACCCCGGCATTAGCAAATCTAGCTTACGGAAGGAGCGGTTTACGGGCTGGGGACTCCTATAAGGCCGGAATGCGTAGGGTGGCGGAGGAGCAACCCGACCCTACGGCGCAGGATATAAAAGTTAGTCAGATTTATGACCCCTTATTCCCCTCCTCCCTCCCCACGATGGGTTGCAATTTTTATAGCGATTTAATTATCTGTCTCCTTTTCACATGCGACGGGTCTGCGGCCGAGCTCATTGTGGCCAAGCTGATCTCTGTGGCCAAGATTTGTTACCTTATGGCCACGCGACCTTTGTGGCCGGTTCTGTTAATGGTCACTTGACCCTTGTAAGTGGACTCTTTGTGGCCAAGGGCTTTGTGGTTACTTGACCTTTGCGGCCAAGATCTCTATGGACACGACTTCAGTGATGGCCTGTGTCTTGTGGCTATTTCTTCCACCTTTGTGGCCAATCAGTGGAGCATGCACCATTCTAACCAATTAATTCTAGTCCCTTATGGCCACCTAGTTCTTGTGGCCACTCAAGGTCCACAGGAGTGAGAGGTGTAAGTGTTGCTGGGAGAGTTAAAGTGTTGCTAGGAGAGTTACAAGTGTTCCTGGTCAACGTTCGCCACATTTTTTTTTCTTCGGAACGTTTCTTCGGGGATTGGTCCATGAGTAGAGTGTGGTAGGTAAAGATCAAGTGTTACTGAAGGATATCTGAGGCCCTTCTTCAGGATCTCAGAGTTGTAATAAGTGCTACGAGTACTATTGTAAAGGGCGCAGCTATTTCTGGGGCTATTGAAAGTGACTCGAGCGTTACTGGTGTGCGACTATCGTAGGAGCCTCAAGTGCCATTGTATATAAGTGACCCATGAGTTGTTGGTGCTGGGCCATCGAGGGCTATTGTTAGTGAACCAAGAGCCATAAAAGACTCCTCGAGTGAAATTGTAAATAACCGAAGAGTCATTTGGGCAAAGGACTATCGTAAGGCCCTCACGGTGCATATTGTTAGTAACCTAAACTTTATTGACAAGGAATATCGTCAGGTTCTCAAGTGTCACTTTAAGTAACTTAGGTCGTCACTGAGGGAGAGCTATAAGAATTACCGTACAGGCTGCTTGGGATGGAGTTCCTGTAGGGGGAAGTCGGTATGATTCAGATTTGCCCCGCGGGACCTCTTGTGTTTGTTTAGCACGAGGTTGTTGACCTGTGTGTGTGTGATGCTGTCCCGGGGGGTATCTGCTGTGTGTTGTTGCGTTCCTGTTGTTGTGTTGCTGGTGTGTTGTGTTGTTGCACCTGCTTTGTGCTGCTATTGTGCTGTGTTCTTACTGCTGCTGTTGTGTATTGTTATTTTGTGCTCCTGCTGTTACGTTGCTGATATGCTGTGTACTTATCGTTGTGTTGTGTTTTGCTGCTCTTGCTGTTGTGCTGCATTTGGTTATTGGTTTGATGTGTTGGTACTGCTATATTGTGATGCTGCGGTGTTTTATTGCCCCGATACCGTATTATGTTGCTCATTAAGTTTGTGTTACAGCTGTGTTATGTTGTTCCTAAGTTGTTGTGTTTTCTGCTGCTGTATTTTGACTTGCTTTGTCACGTTGCTTCTTTGTTGTTGTATTGTTAGAAACTTTCTCTTTTTGTAGAAACATTTCTGTTGTGTCATAGGGACATTCATCTTGGACAACGGGATTCAAAGGGTTCCCATAAGCCTCTGGTGGGGGGCCCATCCGTGTGCCCCCTGCTGGACCTGGCCAGGGCCCCCTACATTCAGGTTTGGAGGCGGCGCGGGGCCTTGCGAAGTCCCTGGGGGTAGACGTTAAGGGCTCGTCACTCCAAGGGTACTGCGGCCCATCTTGAGTCCGTCCCCGGACCAGCCCTGGCGCGCTAGAGAATATTAACGCACTACTTGGAAGCAAATTGGGAAGTATTTGTAGCTCCGCCTCCCGGACCGACGCCAGGAATGTTAGGCTGCATAAGAATCCGAGGATGATAAACAACGCGACCTACGAAACAAAGCAATTATTACTGTGATGGGAAACACAAGCGCTACCCCTTGCGAACGCGAACCCAACAAGGGGAAGTTATCAGTTATTTTGAGTCACAGAGACGTGTTGCAACGCAACAGGGTATTTTGCGTCTTCCAGAGCCCATACATAGAGCTGAAGAAGGTGTATCCGGTCACATTCCACGGGCAGCAGCAGCAGCACGGTGCTTGTTCCTCCCTCACTCAATGTTGACCAGCCAGCCGACCGCCCTGATCCGGTTACTAAGCTACCACTAGTTTTCCTTAAATTTTGAGGAAATATTCTACCTTCGTTTCATATAACCATACGGCAAGTCATATATATATATATATATAGGTGGATAACATACATATCACGGTGAAAAAATATAGAATTGATGAATATTAATGAGATGGTTCTGTTTGCGGGTAGGGCGAAAAGCCCGGAACACTGCAGCTAGGAGGCGTCCGCGCTGGCTTGCCACCACGGGGTTTATGGCAGCAACATAATTACCCACTCGCCCCTCTGTCTCTCAGCGCGTTCTGGAAAGATACTCATTTTAGAATATATCACAAGAGATTCTAATTGAAGGTTAAAGTTAGAGTTTGGCAATATTTTAGTGAACCAGACAACTAGTTACTAGTGGGCTTTGTTTTAAGAGTCTCCATATGTTGATGGCGGTTCAGCGCCAGCCGGCGAGACACGTTGCTGGAACTTTGTGTATATTGAGGGTTAAGCGAGTCTTTACTTGTTGGTCAGGGGTCGGATTCTCAAAAATCTTAACGTCATTTTTTACCCGTAAATGGGATAAGAGAACTCCCCTGATACGGTAGAGTCGTCGTGTAGTTTGGGCATTATTTTGATGGTCATGTTTACATCATCGTCCACACAAAGCAACTTAAGTCAGTATCAAATCGCAGGGTGAATAAAATCAAGACAGTATGACAGTCCGACCCAAACACCTGCTTTCTCAAAATACCGTAAGTTTAATTTTCCCTCTAACAAGTAAGGTGAGAACACAGTTAACTGAACACTCAAGTTACAGATGTCAGCTATATTGGCGTCTGGGCACTGGGATGACCAGGAACTAGATGTGAAGACTGGGGAAGCTGGAGCGCCTCTGTGTGGTGTCCAGCAGTGTTACGCCTCCCTCACTCATTCCCTCACGCAGTTACTCAGTCACTCACTGGTTCACTCCCTCACTCACTCACTCACTCCCTCCCTCCCCCACTCATTCATTCATTCACTCACTTTTCACTGTCACTCACTATTCTTAAACAAATTGACGCATAATACGGAAATAAAGATTTAAGAATATACTGAAAGGATTTAAAAATATACGAGTATTGTAAGGATTTAAGAATACATAGGAAGGATATAAGGATATAGAGAAGGATAAAAGGCTGAATTTCAAGATAGTTCCAAATAAATAGAATCAACACAGATGGATGAACTCGGAGAAGAAAAATAGAAGTTCCGAATTTGGTAAGAATTGGGTAGAGGTAACCAACATACCCCAAGACATGAGAACAAGCTACAGGGCTAAAGAATGAGGCACAGATAGAGTTACAGGTAGTCATTATACCCCAGACTTGAGAATTAGGTACAGTACAGGTAGGCAATTCCTCCAGGTAACAAAGTGGCCGCCGCTACAGGTGGCCAGCACACCACATCCACATCAACCTACAGTACAAAGGACCATAATTCAACACGCTGGTGACAGAAATGGTTGAATATTGATCTCTTCTGAGAAATATACCAAGTGTGCTGAAAAATCAATCGTTCTCTATCCTAGTTATCGTTTTTGTTTTATTTTTACAATTCCTGGACAGACGAACGAACACAAGGACAGACTGATATATACGGACAGAGGGACACTTATGGACAGATGAGCTCATATCGGGACAGACGGACACATACGGATAGACGATCACATATACGGACACATATACGGACGGAGGGACGCACAGAGAAACATTCACTCGTATGACAACACACGAGAGAGACACAGTCGACCCTGGATAAGAACGATACAAAAATCTCATGAATTTCCTGAACGGGTAAAAACTGAAGACATCCTGGACAAGAATCTGAGACCCTTACCGGTAAACAGATCCGCCAGTGCAGGCAGAAGACGGCCGTTCGTACAGTACGTCTGACGCAAGATGCTTAAGTGTGGCGTTGAGAAGTGGAGGAGAACGCCAAGCACTGTTGTTCGCTCGTGGCGGTGATGATGAAAGCTTGTCAAGTCCAGTATAGAGAAGTGCGAGGTGGTTAATGAGATGAGGATTAACGTCGTGGGACGGTTAATGTGGTGGGGATGGTTAACGTCGTGGGGTGGTTAATGTGGTGGAGATGGTTAATTTGGTGAGGGTGGTTAGTGTGACGGGATGGTTAATGTTGTGTGGGTGGTTAATGTGGTGAGATTGGTAAATATGGTGAAGATGGCTAATGTGGTGTGGGTGGTTAATGTAGTGTCCATGGTTAATGTGGTGAGGATGGTTAATGGTGTGAGGATGGTTAATGTAGTGTCCATGGTTAATGTAGTGTCCATGGTTAATGTGGTGAGGATGGTTAATGGTGTGAGGATGGTTAATGTAGTGTCCATGGTTAATGTGGTGAGGATGGTTAATGTAATGTCCATGGTTAATGTGGTGAGGATGGTTAATGTATCAAGGATGGGTAATGTAATAGGGATGGTTAATTTGGTATGGAATTTTGCCTGGCCGTCATCCCTTACAAGAACGTGTGATTGATGACGCAGCGCTGGGAAGTTGAGGGTGGGTAGGGTGGGGTGGGGAGGGTGGGAGGTAAGGTGGGAAGAGGTGGGTAGGGAAAGGGGTTGGGTGGTAATGTGAGGGTGGGGGGAAGAGGAAGGAGGGGTAGGGGAAGGTGAGGGTAGGGGGAAGGGGGGAGGGTGAGGGGGGGTGGTACCTTGGTGGGCTTAGGTAGTGGGGTACTGTGGGGGTAAATCTATCAAGAGATGTGGGGGGGGGGTACTTTTATCTTACCCATTATGTAACTCATTAACCCACTCTTTAACCCATTCATTAACCCACTTCTTAACCCACTCATTAACCCCACTTCTTAACCCACTTCTTAACCCTCTTATTAATCCATTCACTAACCCAATAATTAACCCACTCCTTAACCCACTTATTAATCAACTCATTAACTTAGTGATTAACTCAAACCCTCTCGTTAGCCCACTTATTAATCCTCTCATTAACTTATTTATTAGTCCACTCTTTAATCCATTCGTTAACCCACTCACACTCAATTAACCCATACTCAATTAACCCACAAAATTAACCCATTCCATTGATATAATTACAGTTTTAAATTATCAACACCATATTTACAACTTCATTTTTATTTTGTTTGGGACGAGTTGATAAGCGTCACCTATGGGTCCACGGTGAGTGTTGGTGATGACGTGTGTTGGTGATGAGTGTGTTGGTGATGACGTGTGTTGGTGATGACGTGTGTTGGTGATGACGTGTGTTGGTGATGACGTGTGTTGGTGATGAGTGTGTTGGTGATGAGTGTGTTGGTGATGACGTGTGTTGGTGATGAGTGTGTTGGTGATGACGTGTGTTGGTGATGACGTGTGTTGGTGATGAGTGTGTTGGTGATGAGTGTGTTGGTGATGACGTGTGTTGGTGATGAGTGTGTTGGTGATGACGTGTGTTGGTGATGACGTGTGTTGGTGATGACGTGTGTTGGTGATGACGGTGTTGGTGATGACGTGTGGTGATGACGTGTGTTGGTGATGACGTGTGTTGGTGATGACGTGTGTTGGTGATGACGTGTGTTGGTGATGGGTGTGTTGGTGATGACGTGTGTTGGTGATGAGTGTGTTGGTGATGAGTGTGTTGGTGATGAGTGTGTTGGTGATGAGTGTGTTGGTGATGAGTGTGTTGGTTATGACGTGTGTTGGTTATGACGTGTGTTGGTGATGAGAGTGTTGGTGATGTTTAATAAAAAGGATGAAGTTGATGTTTGTGGAGGTCAAGTCTTCTTACTCATGGTGTTAAGTCATCGTACTCAGGGGGTTGAATCATTGTACTCAGGGGGGTGTAAGTCATTGTACTCAAGAAATTAAATCATCGTACTCAAGAAGTTAAAAACACGTGTTTGTTGTGGAAAAACTTAGATTAATTAATTAATACTGACTAATAAATAAACAAGATAGTCACGTGATCATCCTGAGTGTCAACAGCGTCAGAGGGTGGCGGACAACATCGCCGCCATGGTCACGTCAACACTATCATGGCAACACGACTGTGGACAGCTCACCGTATATTACTCGTGTTCATGTTTATCTTTTTTTCTTTTATATCTTCCTCTTTGTTTTATATTAATTCAGAAAGAACAATACAGCTACAGTTTAATAATAACAGCACACATGGATTACTCTTAGGGTCACTGTACCTTACTGTGATGTCATTGTACTGTGCGTAAAGAAAGTGAACCCGTTAAGTTCTCACACACACCATAATTGCACACCAAGAATGATGTGAGTGACATGAGTGTGTGTGTCAGTCTTTCCTTGTGTGTGTGTATGTGCCAGGTGATGTGACAGTAATTATATACACTCATGATTGTGTGTGTGTGTGTGTACTTTAATCAGTATGTATCGCTGTACCTGTACTTTGTCAGTCTACCTGTACGGTTGTGTCAGAATTTGGTGTCATAATAAAGTTCATTGTTCCTGACGAGTCAAGTAAACTATCATTATCTTAGGATTTATTTGGTGTTTTATCTTGGTGATAACCTGAGCTGGTCGATGGTGTTAGGAGTCGGCGTTACATTTTCTTTGATGACATTTTGATGTTAAGAGTTGAGGGAGAGCCGTAAGGGGAGCCTGTGTGGCGTGGCGACCCCTGGCAGCCCCCAGCGAGCCTTGCATACAGATGCGGTTGTTAAGATACGTGGGGGACAGTTACTAATCTTACTAATTATGATAATTGATGTATACCGTGCCGTTAATTTGATAGTTGAGTGCGGAGACAGACCCTAAAGTCTCGAATTCTTCGGCTCCAGACCTCGCTAGAGGGAGTACCTGAGCCACTCTTATCCTCAATGACTTTATTAAGTAACTTTAGGGATGCGCTTTACCCAGCTATGTAGTCGAATATCATTTGAGTGACAAGTAGAACTTTGTGTGTGAGAGAAAAGTTTACAAGTTGGCGCTCGAGCGCGTGTCTGACAGTATGAGTGACAGCTGGCCTGGCCCTCAAGCATGTGTCAGAGAGGCCAGTTTAGAGTAAATCTTATTACGATAGACAACCAACATTCAAGTGTTTATCAAGCAGTTAATCTTCCATCTGCATATCAGTTTAAGTGACAGCTTGAGCGCTTACCATGAAAGTCAATTAAAGGGTTGTCTCTGGTTGTCTCTGAATGAGTGACAAATCGCCCAAGTGTGTGTCAGGGAGGTTTGTATAAGTAACAGTTGGCCCTCAAGTGTGTTAACGAGATCAGTATAAGTGACAGCTGGCCCTCAAGCGTGTATCAGGGAGGTCACTTTAGCGGGCGTGACATCACTTGACCCCCTAATTGTCAGCCAAACAACATTAAGATCGACATTGCTTGCGCGTGTGTGTGTGTGTGTGTGTGTGTGTGTGTGTAAGAATATGTACTTGTATTTGCATGTGTATGTGTGTGGATAGATAAGAGATGGGGGGGGGGGTGCAGAGCTACGAGTCGATAGGAAGTAGAGGAAAGAATGAGTTGGAGGAAGAGAAGGAAGAAGCAGAATAGGTGGAGAGTAAGGAGGAAGAGGAGAAGTAGAGGGTAAAGAGAAAGAGTAGGAAACAGGAGAAGAGAGTAAGGAGGAAAATAAGGAGGGGGGGAAAGGGGATAGAGAGAATCGAATTTGATTTTTGCCACGTATAGCGGCTAGTTTATTGTGCACTCCATAATCATCTTATGAGCGGTAGCTTAAATAATTACGGAATAGAGGTCACAAAGGGTGCTTATAACAGTCCCCAGTGGTCAGGACATGTGGCATTAAATGTTAGAGTATTTCAAACACAGTCTTTGTTCAGTTCTGTACATAGAGAGTAACGAATTCGCAACTACGTGAGTACAGCAGTGTGAGGCAAAATGACTGGCCGCACACTTTGCTATTCACAATTGCGTGAGAGGTATTCAAGCACATAGTGTGTTTGAGAAATGATACGGTCTCCATATGTCAGCTGTTTTGCCATTAGTTATACAGTGTTGTACCATTTCACACACAGTGTGCTTGGACCTGTCCCTAAAAGGATCTATCTTCACACAGTCAAGGACGTAGTGTTCGAGTGTGTGGCCGTATATTTGACCACATACTATACCTGTACATTTAGTTTTTTCACGTCTGCTTGAGGGATATAGTGCCAGAGGTACATCCTAAACATAGTCTAGCGGTTACAACATCTTGTAATCTATATAGTGATCTTGTTACTCCTTCCCTATACTCGTGCATGTTTCACTTGATTCACCTCATGGTAAACAATGGATCAACTAGTGCCCGTTTGCACTTGTTTGCTTGCGTCAAATTCATTAACTAGTTCTTTCCAGATTACAATTTTAAGGGTTCTTGTTGACAGACCCAGATTGTATTTGAGTCTTTGTTAGACGCGAGTTTGGCGAATGCATCAACTCTACCATGTTCTCTGAGGTCTATGTGAGAGGGGATCCACAACAGTTTGATCTTGACACCCTGGTCAACAAGGTACGCATATTTGTGTCTGGCTTCAGAGACAAGAGCGTGACAACCTGAGTCGAGGGTGCCAAGGGCAAGTAGTGAGGATAGAGAATCAGTGGTGGTGAGACTGTCAGTGAGTGTGTTTTCAATAAATTTAATGTCTGAGTATGGCAAATAATTCAGGTTTTAGAGTGGATGCCCAGTCATTAATCCTAACTCTCTCTTCAATTGTATTACCGTTAGGTTGAGTCACAACGATAGCACGTCCAGCCCTCCCACAGGAAGTGTTAGGAGATCCATCAGTGTAAATGGTCTGTGTGATGTTATCATTAGTCTGTAGGGTGTGTATGTGTTCAAGAGCGCTCACTTTGACGATGTGTTGGAGGTAAATACTTTGCGTAATTAATCGTTTATGTCGGTTATGTGATATCGAGTGGTAGGAAGTGCTGTGGTGTCTCAATTTCGTACAGATGGTCTAGTCCAAACATCATCATATGTGTAGCAGGAGTTTGGACCCATTTAGATTCACCAGTTTCATGACTCGTATATTTTTCCATGAGGTTGACTTCAATTATTCTATCTCTGACACTGGATATACCTAGTTATTTCCTCATATTAAATACTTTAGGACTCATGAGACAACCTAGGATAATTCTGAGAGCTTTTTGAATTTTTGGGAGAGAGAGAGAGAGAGAGAGGAAATAAGTCAACAAACGCGAATCAATGCTGTAGCCATGCGAACCTCTCTCTCTGACGGATGAGGTGTCACCCTCCACCCCCCCTTCTCCCTTATTTAATGCCTCGCTTTGTTTATTAATGCCTCGCCCTCTGTTTCCTTATTTAGTGCCTCATCACCATCCTCTACTCCCTTATTTAATGCTTCACACTTTTTGTTAATGCCTCGCCCTGCTTATTAATACCTTGACTTGCCTATTAATGCTTCGCCTTAATAGTTAATGCCTCGCCCTGCATAGTAATGCTTCACTCTTGCTTCTTATTGTGTAAAATCCCGATAAGTCGATGAAAATTTCACCCATTATGCAAAGTCTTATTCGTTTATATGAAGTTCTATATCTTCATGTAAAGTTTAGTATTAAGTTGACTACCTCTTATGTGTGGAGCGTGGTTGTCGAGTGGATATAACGCTCGCCTCTCGTGTTCGTAGGTGGTTCGATTCCCGTTCGCTCTCAGTTCACCCAGCTGTAAATGTGTGCCTAAGTTTACAACTTGGGGAAGTGAAGGCGGTCAAGTGCAGTACCGGCCATGCTGCCTCCTTGTGTACCGAAGGCTTAGTATACAGTGTGCTGTATCCACACTGCCCCTAACGGGCAGTCATGTCTATGGGACCAACTTTCACACTTCACCTCTTATGTCTCGTATCAATTTATATATATATATATATATATATATATATATATATATATATATATATATATATATATATATATATCTATTCTGTATATACAAAATATTTTTTTCATGTATTTAATAATTATTTGAGTAAACCTTTGAATTCACTATTTTATATTGTGTGTGTGGGGCGATAATTTATCTATTTATTTTCATTTCTCGAAAAACTCAATTTACATTGTAGTATAAATAGTATAAATTATATATGACAATTATCACAACTAACCAAACCTAACCTACTTTGTGAATATTTTGATTATTTTTTTATATTAAACGACGTCTTAAATGAAAAGATAAATTTTTGCCTAATAAGAACTAATATTTCTTAAGTTACAACAACAAAATCAACAGTTATCACTATTTGGCCAAAACGTTAGTTACGTTTTAAGGCTTAATCTGATGATTATCCATATTTAACGTGACACACACACACACACACACACACACACACACACACACACACACACACACACACACGAGTAAAAGAGGTAATGTTTATTATAGTGACGGACACTAAGACAGCGTTTGGACAGTTTTCCTAGTAATCTGTTGTCCTGCTTCAGTCTCTCCTTTACCGGGAAAATTAGTATGTTGTGCTGGACGTCTTCTCTTGGTACCAACACATCACAATGTTCGTGTTAAAAATTGCTGGGATGACCTATATTTTGGGGGTTATACCATCATTATATAAGATGATATAGGATGAAAAAACGTATAGGAAATAGTTTATAGAGAGTCGAGGGTTGAGGTTAGGTCGATGGTGGTGATGATTTATTACGTACACACACACACACACACACACACACACACAGGAAGCAGCGTGGCGGTGACCGGAGACGTCACATTATTGGCCGTGACGCATGGCGGCCGTCCCATCTTCCCACACCACCCACGCCACCCACACCACCCATGCCACCCATACCACCCACGCCACCCACACCACCCATGCCACCCATACCACCCACGCCACCCACACCACCCATGCCACCCATACCACCCACGCCACCCAAACCACCCACGCCACCACATGTCTATTCTACTCAAACCGACAACCAACCTATTTTTCCCACTGTCCTCCACACCTGACCAATTAACCGTGTAATCTTCCACACCAATTTCATAATGTTACTTGTCTATCACTACCCCCCCTCCTCCTCCCCCTCCTATACCACTAGCTTTACCACGCAGGAAATCAACGCACCTCCCTTCCTCCTATGTTAGCATCCCCTCATCATCATCACCACCACCACTACCTCCATCACCACCACTACCTCCATCACCACCACCACGTCCACCACCACCTCCACCATCACCCTTCCCACCCCAATCACCTTCACCATACTAATTGAACGGCTCTCGGTTTTATTTTGAATGAACGCCTTCCCATTAGCATGATGTCACGTGAACATTCCTTAATATCAATTCATGTGAACGTCCCTTGATAACGGAAGTATGACGCTAAATGAACGCCCCCAGAAGGATGCTTGTGTACACTCATTTACGCCAACTTAACCATCCGCTAAAATACGTCTCACCCAGGTTAATATTGTGTCATTTTATGTGTGACTGAAATTAATAGTTGTTTTTATTTTATTGTATAGAACATTATGTGGAGTAAAAATGTTTGATGTTTAGGTACAGTTCGCATCTTGGTAATTTTGTACCTGTACCTTTGTCTAAATCTCTACCTGTCTATGTACCTGTGCTTAATTGTACCCGTTTGTGTCTGTATATCTCTACCTACTGTATGCTTATAGTTGTACTTGTAATTTTAACTCTACAGTACTCTCTCTGAATCTATACCTGTACTAGTATCTTTACCTGCTTCTATATGGATGAATGAAATTAAAAACTAGGTCCTTAGAGGGATACAAAACCTTGGAGGATTGGTGAAAACAGCCCCAGAACCTTTAGAGTGGAGGACTGTGGTCGCCAACCCTCAGAGATGAGGACGGTACTCTGATTGGATTGATTGGGTATTTGTACCATTTCCTTTGCTATTATTTCAGAAATGATAAGTTGAAATGAAACAATTTTAATGAATAGTCGTAGGGAATCACCTGCTTGCAACGATCTCCAGTAACTACCCTGCTGATGATGGCTAATTATAGGCTAATATTTCACCGCGGCAGATTACCGTAAGGCTCGCGTGAGGACGACCCACCTAAATGACGGAGTTTCTTGTAATATATAACAACTTGGTGGCAGTGGTGGGATCCGCCAGAGATGAGACTGGGGTGAAATTTTGGTAGATGGTATGTATGAAACTATCCTGACATTGGATGTGTTCATTAATTTTGATGTCGGGCTGATATGGTCTGAAAAACTGGGAATGAAGTGAATTTATATTATCAAACTGCAACTGGTTGACGTCGTAGGAGATGGGAGCTTTCAGAATGAGCTGAAGTTGTAAGACACTGAGCTATTGTAATTGTGAATGACATGAAGTTGTGGGAGTCTGGAGAGAAGATATGGAACACGAGCCAGTAAGGACTGAGCTACAGGTGTAAGACTTGGCTCACCTTCAGAGAGAACAAGGGAGACCTGGCCCAAACTGTACCAGATTAAGTTAACACGGCTGAAGTTAAGGGAGAGGTGTTGGCTGATGTCTACATGGGCCGAAATTTAACATCTTATAGAGCAAACGCTTAATTCATATTAACCAATTATTATTATTATATATATATACAGTATATATGTGTGTGTGTGTGTCATCAACAGCCTGCTTCCCTTCTCTACAATATAGACACCTTTTGAAGCTCTCAGCTTACAAGAAAAAAATTCTTCACTTCTTGACTAATCACAAAAATATCCCTTAAATGTACTGTGTAGCAAAATTTACGCCTTTAACCATTCTCTCTCTCTCTCTCTCTCTCTCTCTCTCTCGTCGTATAATTCCTACGTGGAGTCCGTAAACGCATCGATCCCGTTATTCCAAGAGAAGGACCTTTACTCACACATGTATAATGTTTCAGTCACGAACATACTTTTTGAGTCAAGTTATGTCGTACATGTTTCTGTTACCAAATGTAGCTCAAGAGGAGGACCGAGTTTAGTACTGAAACACTAAGTATGAGACACGTGTCCAGTGCGTGGTGAAGTTAAGGAGCCGATAATGTTTACTCACTACTTTAATGTTAACAGTACAAGCAAAGTTGTGGGTTACGGAGGGAGGGGTGGATCAGTTGGGGAGGGGGGGTTGTGTTGCGTGCCCTTAACGATAATGTACCACCTAATTGACCCATTTCCTCGTCACAAACAATGATGGAGTACTAGAGGCAGGCGGTTGGTCGGTAACATAGTCCAGGCTGTCGGACGGTAACATAGTCCAGGCGGCCGGACGGTAACATAGTCCAGGCGGCCGGACGGTAACATAGTCCAGGCGGCCGGACGGTAACATAGTCCAGGCGGCCGGACGGTAACATAGTCCAGGCGGCCGGACGGTAACATAGTCCAGGATGCCGGTTGGCGACATAGTCCAGGCTGCCGGACGGTAACATAGTCCAGGCTGCCGGACGGTAACATAGTCCAGGCGGCCGGACGGTAACATAGTCCAGGCTGCCGGACGGTAACATAGTCCAGGATGCCGGTTGGCGACATAGTCCAGGCTGCCGGACGGTAACATAGTCCAGGCTGCCGGACGGTAACATAGTCCAGGATGCCGGTTGGCGACATAGTCCAGGCTGCCGGACGGTAACATAGTCCAGGCTACCGGACGGTAACATAGTCCAGGATGCCGGTTGGCGACATACTCCAGCGTTTCTTAATCTGATGAATGATTCACCCGAGAGTGAATGAAACAATACGGGTGATTGAGTTAAACTGCTCGTAACCTGAATATATGATGATTTTTGCCGAGTTTAAAACTGGTAACTGGATAAAAGTTATGCAAGTAGCAACTGTGTAGACTGCAGACTGGCTGACTTGCTGCCAGCGATAGAAAATGTAAAATTTTATTTATTATTAAAATAAGAACTGATCATTTCTGAAATCTACTTTGTAGTATTCTTTCACTCCTGAAGTTTCTGGGGAGAAACACTGAGGAACATCACTCCCGACCATCTGGGGTGTATCACTTGAGCTTCCTGAATACAAATCAACTGCTTTCAAAGTCCTTCAACCATTAGTGATAATGGTAACTACTTACCTGTCTGAGCAAGGATTTTACACCTTAGTAGAACTGAAAACCAAGAAACTAAGTTTTCTTTCAGATGTTAATTCGGTATTATACAAGGCAGGAACACCCTAGCCTCTGGTGTTGTAAACATGCTTAAGAATGTGTACCTGTACCAGTATACATGATGATTGTCATTATTTGCTTTTGTTCAGGTGTTCAACTATGCAAACAAAAATATCTTAAGAAAATATATTGTGGTTAAATTTTAAGGCTGTAGGTCAAGTCACGTGCGTGTGTGTGTGTGTGTTGATAAATATTCATTATCTTTTTTCGGTTTTGTTCATTAAAAATATGACATAATTTAGTTTTGTTTTTGAGGATTCTTGTTATTCCTCTATTATTTTTTTAAGTGACGCAATTACAATAAACTGAATAAAGGAACACTTATGAATTTAGTTCAGTTTGCCTTTCCAAGTGATGTGACGACATGAGTTATGTAAATTGTAACACGGTGGAAAATAAAATAAGGGTTGAAGTTGGGGTGAATTAAATTTTAAGATAATGACTAAAGATTGAATAACACTTAAAGTTTAAGAAGCACTGGCATAGTCGAGGGGGCCGGTCGGTAACATAGTGCAGGGGGACGGTCGGTAACATAGTGCAGGGGGCCGGTTGGTAACATAGTCCAGGGGCCGGTCGGTAACATAGTCCAGGGGCTGGTCGGTCGTGTAACATAGTCCAGGGGGCCGTAACATAGTCCAGGGGGGGCAACATAGTCCAGGGGCCGGTTGGTAACATAGTCCAGGGCCGGCCACAGGTTGGTAACATAGCAGGGGCCGGTCGGTAACATAGTCCAGGGGCCGGTTGGTAACATAGTTCAGGGGGCTGGCCGGTAACATAAAACCAGGGCCGGTCGTAACATAGTCCAGGGGCCGGTCGGCAACATAGTGCAGGGGGCCGGTCGGCAACATAGTCCAGGGGGCCGGTCGGAAAAAAAATAGTCCAGGGCCGGTCGGAAAAAATAGTCCAGGGGGCCGGTTGGTAACATAGTGGCCGGCGCCAACATAGTCCAGCCGGTCGGTAACATAGTCCAGGCCGGTCGGTAACATAGTGCAGGGGGCCGGTCGGAAAAAAATAGTCCAGGGGCCGGTTGGTAACATAGTCCAGGGCGGGGCAGTAACATAGTCCAGGGGGCCGGTCGGCAACATAGTCCAGGCCGGTCGGTAACATAGTGCAGGGGCCGGTTGGTAACATATCCAGCCGGTCGGTAACACAGTCCAGGGGGCCGGTTGCGTCATAGTCCAGTTTGTCGGAAATACAGTCCAGGGGGACGGTTACAACATAGTCCAGGCCGGTTGGTAACATAACCAGGGTCGGCAACAGTCCAGGGCCACCGGTAACATAGTCCAGGGGCCGGTCGGTAACATAGTCCAGGGGGCCGGTTGCAACATAGTCCAGGGGGCCGGTCGGTAACATTGGTAACATAGTCCAGGGGGCCGGTTGGTAACATAGTGCAGGGGGACGGTTGGTAACATAGTCCAGGGGGACGGTCGGTAACATAGTCCAGGGGGCCGGTTGGTAACAAAGTCCAGGGGGCCAGTTGGTAACAAAGTCCAGGGGGCCGGTCGGTAACTTGAAGAGACGTTAACACACGCCATCACACCGACTAAAGTCATCGTTTGATATATCATGGACGCTGGTAAATGAAGTTATCACACGTAAGATTCATTCACTACACAATTTACCTGTATGAAAGAGTTAATGAAAGAAGTTTGAAAGATTTTAAGTAGATTAATTGATAATTATTGAGATAAATCAAATAAACTATCTGAAATAACAAATTACAGTATGAAACACCCGACACAGTTAACAGTTAGTGTGAAAGCAGCACCCGACGCACAGAGTGAAAGAAGCAACCGACTCACAGTTAACAGTTAGTGAAAGAAACACCCGAGATACAGTTAACAGTTAGTGAAAGAAACACCCGTCACAGTTACCAGTTACTCAGTCAGTAAAATACACCATCTGAGGAGAAAAACTTAAGCTGTAACGTAAAATAAACAGAATGATATATTCAATAAATAAAACTTAAACTCTTGTGAAAAAATAAAGTTTGTAAATACAGCCAATTAAACCTGGACACAAAATCGTATAAAACGTAAGTTGTTCGAGATAACTAGTGTATGTACTGAGAAAAAAAATATAAGTTGGTAGAGTTGACAACTGAAGGACGATAGAAAGAAAATAAAAACGAATAAAAATAGAGGTTCTTAAGACGGCAACTTTGAAGCCGTAAAACAAATTATATAAGCGATGACACGGATCCCAAAGTCAAACAAGGTAATTGCTGGATTGACTCCCCCGTGTCATCGTCTCCATCATGAGCGGCATTAGTTCTGCTCATTACCGCTTTATGGCCCTGGCGCTGCAAGCAATGTAAACATATTGGGCTGGTGAAGGAGGGACGCGTTCCAGCACGATCTTCCTTCTTTCCCAGACAAGCTATGAGCGGCAGATTCACGGCCTTATTATTATTATTATCAGAGTTAACAAATTATCCTCCTTGTTAATATTTATTCTATTGTAAATGTAAGGAAATATAGTGATAAAGATAAGCAAAGAAGGGAAACATTTAATGAAGGGAGTGAGAGGTTGCAGATGTTAGTAAGTAGATGCAGGAGCGAGTAGAAGAACGATTGATAAAGTGAATGAAATGGGTTACGGAGGGAGGAGTATAACTGGGTAATGTCTTATGTGAGTTGATTAAATTCCTGGGCAGGTAATCGGTGTGTAGCATCCAGCTCTAGTGTTGATATCTTAGGATTCCTTTACCTGAAAAGAGAAAAGTAAAGATTATTAATTTTCTTATGATGCGCGAACTATGACACACCCCGTAAAGGTATGGAGAAGGAACTATGTCAAGAGGAAATAATTCAGGAATTTTACACCAGTGTTATCATTGATTCTGACATACAAGAGAAAGAAGAAAATCAAAATGGACTTTTGTCACATTTTGGAGAGCAATAAATGTGATAAAGCGGTCTCAAAGAATATGAAACAAAGAATTGAAAAAGAAACGTGGAAGTGACATATACGTAACACTCAAAAGATGACCAGGGCTTGTTAAGGGGGGGAATTGTTAAAGCAGGATTGATAAAGAAGAGAGACAGGGAAGGTGGGATGCACGACGTATTAAGAGGTGAAGGGGGGTGGACAGGGTGGAAGAAATGGCGAGTGATCAAAGGTTATAGTAACGTAAATTGATGGGGCCTTGTTGTGGATTGATGGGGCCTTGTTTTGGTTTGATGGGGCCTTGTTTTAGTTTGATGGGGCCTTGTTGTGGATTGATGGGGCCTTGTTGTGGATTGATGGGGCCTTGTTGTGGATTGATGGTGCCTTGTTGTGGATTGATGGGGCCTTGTTGTGGATTGATGGAGCCTTGTTGTGGATTGATGGGGGACGTGTTGTGGATTGATGGCACCTCCTTGTGAAATGATAATACAACAGCAGGATGCAAATATTATAATAGTAAGAATAAATTAATTAAATAAAAGACAGCGAATGAAAGGAGACTTGTGTGTTTGGTCTCGACTCTATTCACTGTATATAACTGAAGAAACACTCACAGTATTTATATATATATGGGAGTAAGACGGTATGGTGTGAGGTGGTCCTGATGAAGAAACGCACTCCCGGACGTTCTAATTGCCTTATCAGCTGACCACGCCCGCTATATCACGCACGTACCAAAGCAACATAGAAAATGGGGCGCAATATAGGAGACAAGGGACAACATAGAAAATAGGGGCAAAGACAAAATGTGATATAGCATAGAAAATAGATAGCAACACAGAACAGGGGGTACAAAATATATAAAGTATACCGTAAAGGATAGAATCACACAATAATAGGCAACAGCAGATAGTGTGGGATGAATTATAAAAGACAAAATTGGGTTATTACTTTAATGGTAGTGAGACAATATATATAATAATTAGTACATTATAGCATCCGATATGATATACAACATAAATTGACTGGACAACATACATAATTAGAGTAACGGAAACCGAGTTAACACATTAGATGGGACAGCATAGAAAATTGGATGAAGTTATAGAAAATGGGGTGCAACATAATTATGCTCTTGATGACTACACACACGAAACCATAGTGATGCTGCAAGGAAGGACATTACGTTAATTTCTCTATATATCATTTAACCCTGCATCAATTACTTACATGTTCAGTAATGACAAATATAAATGGTTGACAGTATGAAATTTTCTTTTGTTTTTCACCATTTACTTTACCTATAATGATCAAGCGTCACTTGATGATCTTTCCACTGCCTCAATAATTATTCTTAGGCCAACTTTGCTGTGAGAAAAGATCAAAGATTTTGAAGGCTGCAAGTTTTGTCTTGTCTTTGTACTTAGTTGATTTGATTCAGTATTTTAATCTTGTGTTGTCTGCATTGTACAGTGTCCCAGTGTGTTATGACCACATGGCAAAGGTCACAGGTCATGATATTTCCTGATATTACTGTCTTGACCTTTGGCCATTTACTGAAGGTCATTACATCAGACTATCAGGGAACATATTTTTTTTAGGAAAGGGTGGAGTATTGTTTTGTGTCCTGTTTGTTAATCTCTGTCTATCCACAAAATAACTAATGAATGGTTTTGCGAATTTGACGCAAAACCTGGTATATTGATGTAAAAATGTTCACAGGATAAACCTTTGGTATAAATCGAAGTAAAATTGGCTTGTTGACATGGAGGTTAAAGAAAATGATGACCTGCGAAAATCTCCAGTAATGATTATATTACAGTAACAACTTTACTAGTTCGGTATTTACCTTGCCATGGTAACGGTTCGCAGGCAGGGTAAACGTCCACTGAGATTATTATTATTATTATTATTAATTATCATTATCATTACTATTTTTATTATCATTATTTAGTTATTTTATTATTATTATTATTATTATTATTATTATACAAGGCTACAGAATACAGACAAGACACTTTTTTACTTTTTTTTTATCCATTGGCGCAGTACAGTGTTACCAGTCCCATAAGAGGGGTACCAGTACAGAGTTTCATAAATACGAGTATATATAAATTCAGTCAATATTTACTGGAAAGGTAGTGGTGGGTGTCAGTGGATCGCTATATAGTGATGGGTGGCATAGTAGTGATGGCGGATAGAGTAGTGATGGGTGGCACGGTAGTGATGGCGGATAGGGTAGTAATGGGTGGCACGGTAGTGATGGCGGATAGGGTAGTGATGGGCGGCATGTTAGTGATGGGTGGCAGGGTAGTGATGGGTGGCAGTGTAGTGACGGGTGGCAGTGTAGTGATGGGTGACAGGGCAGTTATGGGTGGCGTAGAGTTAATGGGTGGCAGGGTAGTGATGGTGACAGGGTAGTGATGGGTGACAGGGTAGTGATGGGTGACAGGTAGTGATGGGTGACAGGGCAGGGTGGGCATAGAGTTAATGGGTGGCAGGGTAGTGATGGGTGACAGGGTAGTGATAGGTGACAGGGTAGTGATGGGTGGTGTAGTGATGGGTGACAGGGCAGTTATGGGTGGCGTAGAGTTAATGGGTGGCAGGGTAGTGATGGGTGACAGGGTAGTGATGGGTGACAGGGTGATGGGTGACAGGGGTGAAGGGCAGTTATGGGTGGCATAGAGTTATGGGTGGCAGGGTGATGGGTGATGGGTGACAGGGTAGTGACAGGGTAGTGATGGGTGACAGGGTGGTGGGCAGATGGTGGCAGGGTAGTGATGGGTGACAGGGTAGTGATGGGCGGCATGGTAGTGATGGGTGACAGGGTAGTGATGGGTGGCATGGTAGTGATGGGTGACAGGGTAGTGATGGGTGGCATGGTAGTGATGGGTGACAGGGTAGTGATGGGTGGCAGGGTAGTGATGGGTGACAGGGTAGTGAGGGGTGACAGGATAGTGATGGTTACCACGGTAGTGATGGGTGATAGGGTAGTGATGGGTGACAGGGTAATGATGGGTGACAGGGTAATGATGGGTGGCAGGGTAGTGATGGGTGACAGGGTAATGATGGGTGACAGGGTAATGATGGGTGACAGGGTAGTGATGGGTGACAGGGTAATGATGGGTGACAGGGTAATGATGGGTGGCAGGGTAGTGATGGGTGACAGGGTAGTGATGGGTGACAGGGTGATGGGTGGCGGGGTAGTGATGGGTGGCGGGGTAGTGATGGGTGGCGGGGTAGTGATGGGTAGCGGGGTGTTATGATGGGTGGCAGGATAGTGATGGGTGCAGGGGTAGTGATGGGTGGCAGGGTAGTGATGGGTGGCATTGCAGTGATGGGTGTCATTGCAGTGATGGGTGGCAGGGTAGTGATTGATGGCAGGGTAGTGATTGATGTCAGTGTAGTGATGGGTGGCAGTGTAGTGATGGGTGGCAGTGTAGTGATGGATGGTAATGTAGTGATGGGTGGCAGGGTAGTGATGGGTGGTATTGCAGTGATGGGTGGCATGGGAGTGATTGGTGGCAGTGTAGTGATGGGTGGTAATGTAGGGATGGGTGGCAGGGCAGGGTAGGGATGGGTGGCAGGGTAGTGACGGGTGGCAGGGTGGTGACGGGTGGCAGTGTAGTGATTGGGTGGCAGAGTTGTAAAAGATGTCATGGTTATAGTTGGTGGCAGAGTTGAGGGATGGTAACGAAGGAACGGGTGGGGGCAGCATAAATCGGCGACACAGTAGCGGCGGTGTGGGCGGCACAGACGGCGGGTCGGCGATAGATGGCCCTAGCAGTTGACGCTACCGCCGCCCACTGCCCGTCACTGGCCGTCATCGCCAAGGAAATGATAAAAACTTGTCTATTGATTACACACCCGAGACTCCTCCCACCTGTCAATCAAAGCTCCACAGTCGCTCATTGATCAATTACTACTGAAGCTCCGCCCAGGGGCGGGGCTTACCTGCTACCCGCTTTCAGTTGCCGTCTGTCGAATAATAAAGTTCACTCAGCTAGTTTAGTGCATTAAAAATATCATTAGTACCTATCAGATGGACGTAAATTAGTGCCACATATTTTTTTTTTATAATTATCAGATATCAAGAATAAATTACTTATTATTTTGGTAAATTAAATCTAACCAATCATAAAACTCCTCCTACTCTGACGTCATGTACGTCACCTACCAATCGGAGTGAGGGACACAGGGTGATGATAGTCATCATACCTAAAGAACGCTTTAGTTATTTTTTTTTCAATTGTACACACAGGAACACTATCCTGTCTTTACCCTTTGCACTTAACTGGTTACTCCACCATAGTGCTTCAAGGTGACGTATAAGCAGTGCTCTAATCCTGAGTGTTTTTTCCACAGGAGAGGCGAAGGCAGAGTAGCAGCGAGACCTGGCGCCACTGTTTCCACGGAGAAGGTAAACAATCGCTTGGTAATTGTGCAAGTAACGCCTCGCTTCACCTCGCCTCGCCCGACACACAAAAGAAAAAAAAAGAATATTAGAAAAAAAAATGTAATTCAAGTGTGGTGTGTTAGGGCGCAAAGTTAGTCCAACATTTGTGTAGATGAAAAGCGTTAATCAACGTTGTATGCTTTTCTGCGTAGAGCAAACTAGACGGGAGACGTGTGTAAGGGGCTTGCATGACCCCCCACCCCCAACCCCTTATCCCCCACTCTCTTACCCTCCCATCTGTTTATTCTCCCTCAGTTATCTCCTCCACCCTTCTACCTTTATGACTTTCTTTTCCCTCTTCCCTCTCCCTTTACTAATCTTTCCTCCTCTCTGCTTTTGCTGCACACTCCAGTTGCTGCCCCCTTACGGTGACTGAGAGGGTACTAGTATATTATTATTGTGGTGAATTTGTAGTGACTGTGAAGGTGTTGGTGTTTGCCGTGAGATTGTGGTCTTGATTGTGGTGATTTAAAAAGGTAGTGGTGATTGGGGTGACTGTAAGATAGTGGTGGTGATTGTAAATGTGTTGTTGATGATGATTGTGAAACTGGTCCTTAACGATAGTAGTATGGTGATCGTGCTAGCGTGTGGTGGATAATGGTGACTATGATAGTGGTAGTTACTAACAATGGTCCACGTACAGGTAACCATTATGTTGATGGTGGTAATTGTGGTGATAGTGGATTGTGATGGATATAGTTAGATGGCACTGGTTATGGTGAAGAGACGTTGTGGTTGATTATCTATTAAGTGTTTAATTAAAAAAAAAACGTTCAAGCTCAAATATTAAACGAGAAAACGTTAGATTAGCTTAAACGTTCGGATAGATAGTTTAATACTTGATTTGTAAGTAAACACCTGTATACCATTGCGTGTGTAATTAATATCTTTACAGCAGATGTATGTATAAAAGTAGCTGTTCCATTATTTCTTAGCTCATACAGTTGTTTTGCCTTTATTTATTTAGCTCACAAATCTAGTGATGCTTATAGTTAGTAGTGGTGGTTGTAGTAGAAGTGGTAGCTTGTGGTTATTTTGGTGACTAATCAACCAACCAACCAAATCACCGCCCAACCAACCGGCCAAACAACCAGCCAGCCAACCAATCGGCCAAACAACCAGCCAACCAAACAATCAGCCATCCAGCCATCCAGCCAACCAACCAACCAACCATCCAGCCAACCAACCAACCAACCAATCAACTAGCCAACTATCCAACCAACCAACCAACCAACTAGCCAACCAACCAACCAACTAGCCAGCCAACCAATTAGCCAGCCAACCAACTAGCCAACCAACCAGCCAACCAACCAGCCAACCAACTAGCCAACCAACCAACCAACTAACCAGCCAACCAAGTAGCCAACTACCCAGCCAGCCACACAGATTCTCAGGGTCCCCGACAGATCAATCATACGAACTATTTGGTTCTTGTCATATATTATTATTCCGTCAGTTGCGCTTATCGAAATTGTTTGACCTTATTAGGGGGTGTTTCCACTTGTGTTGCGTTGATGTGTGTTGCTGTTGTATTGTGCTGAATTTGTTGTTACTTGGTGCTGATGTTGTGTGGCTGTGATACTGTGTTGTGTGTTGCTGCTGTGATGTATGTTTCTGTGTGTTACTGAGTGTTGTTGTTGTATGTTGTTGTAATGATGTATGTTGCCGTGTTATGTAGTTGTGTTGTTTTTGTTGTGTTGCTGTGTTTGTGTGCTTCTATTGTGTTGCTGTGTGGTGCATTGTGCTTCTGTATGTTGCTGTTGTGTTGCTGAATGTTGCTGCGTGTTGTTGTTCTGTTGCTATGTGTTACTTTTGGGTTTTTGTGTTGTGGTGCAGTGTTTCTGTGTATTGATGTTACGCTGCAGTGTTACTGTATGTTGTAGTTGTTATTGTGGTTGTGGTGTTGCTGAACCATCCAGCGATATGCCATTGTTTTGTTTTAATTTTCTCCCATTTTATTTATTTTTTGCCACTTTGAAATAATCTGTCATGTTATGTTGAAGGCAATTACGAGTAGAATTTTTCGCTGAACAAAGTTGAATCCAACTAGAGCGTCAAACTGTTCAAGACTCGACCGCAAGTTAAGTTAGATCATTGAAAATTGGGGTTTTTTTTTAAGAAGGAACCTTAATAATGCAAGTGTCTTAGTAATTTATAAGGTGATATTTTGTGCCTCGTATTGGGATAAGAAAAAGTATATGGTAGTAGTATAGTTTCAGTGTACCTTTGGCGCCATCATTAATATCCGACATTATTGTGCAAAAGGATAAAATTAGCCGTATAGATAATGTTCTCACTTCCCCAGTTAAGGTCAAAAAGAAATTTAATGAAAGAAACATAAAGAATTAAGACTAAAGGAAATAGAAATCGGATCAATGGTGAGGTTTAGATAGGTGGAGAACGAAGTGTCTTGATTCCCAAAGGGTCTCTCATTGTATATTATTTCTCGTAAGTGAAGATATAAGTCAAATAGCAACGTACCGGATAAGTTGACTTCACCAAAAACAAAAGAAAAACTGAAAAACGAATAAGAAAAACAAACTCCACATACTTCACTTTATCTTGATGTGTTTACCGAAGGCAGACAGAATTAACTTTAAATATTTCCAAAAATATTCTGTACAGAGGTGTTGATGACCTGTAGTGTGGCTCACTCGTGTGTTGATGACCTGTAGTGTGACTCACTCGTGTGTTGATGACCTGTAGTGTGACTCACTCGTGTGTTGATGACCTGTAGTGTGACTCACTCGTATGTTGATGACCTGTAGTGTGGCTCACTCGTGTGTTGATGACCTGTAGTGTGACTCACTCGTGTGTTGATGACCTGTAGTGTGACTCACTCGTATGTTGATGACCTGTAGTGTGGCTCACTAGTATGTTGATGACCTGTAGTGTGGCTCATTCGTATGTTGTTGACCTGTAGTGTGGCTCATTCGTGTGTTGATGACCTGTAGTGTGGCTCACTCGTGTGTTGATGACCTATAGTGTGGCTCACTACTGTGTCGATGACCTATAGTGTGGCTCACTCCTGTGTTGACCTGTAGTGTGGCTCGTGTGTTGACCTGTAGTGTAGCTCATTACTGTGTTGATGACCTGTAGTGTGGCTCGTGTGTTGATGACCTATTGTGTGGCTCACTCATTGGTGATACTTGTGTGACTCACTCGTGTGTTGATGACCTGTAGTGTATGGCTCACTAGTATGTTGATGACCTGTGGTGTGGCTCATTCGTATGTTGTTGACCTGTAGTGTGGCTCATTCATTGGTATTGTTTCTTAGTGTGGCTCACTCGTGTGGTGATGACCTATATTCTTTGTAACTACTTCTGTGTCGATGATGACCTATAGTGTGGCTCACTCCTGTGTTGACCTGTAGTGTGGCTCGTGTGTTGACCTGGGTGTAGCTCATTGCTGTGTTGATGACCTGTAGTGTGGCTCGTGTGTTTGAAGCCCTGTGTGTGGCTCACTACTGTGTCCTCGGTGACCTATAGTGTGGCTCCTCCTGTGTTGACCTGCTGTAGTGTGGCTCGTGTGTTGATGACCCCTGTGTGTGGCTCACTAGTATGTTGATGACCTGTAGTGTGGCTATTTAGTGATGACCTGTAGTGGCTCACTCGTGTGTTGATGACCTGTGTGACTCACTCGTGTGTTGATGACCTGTAGTGTGACTCACTCGTATGTTGATGACCTGTAGTGTGGCTCACTAGTATGTTGATGACCTGTAGTGTGGCTCATTCGTATGTTGTTGACCTGTGTGGCTCATTCGTGTGTTGATGACCTGTAGTGGCTCACCTGTGTGTTGATGACCCATAGTGTGGCTCACTGTGTCGATGACCTATAGTGTGGCTCACTCCTGTGTTGACCTGTAGTGTGGCTCGTGTGTTGACCTGTAGTGTAGCTCATTACTGTGTTGATGACCTGTAGTGTGGCTCGTGTGTTGACCTATTGTGTGGCTCACTCCTGTGTTTCTATGTATGAATGTTTTGCGTGTTCATGGCAGCGTCGTCGCGTTTGTACATGACCGTGACGTCTTGCAGCGTTGTTTTGTTGTATGTCCGTGGCGGTCTTCCTACAGAGCAGTGTGTTGCAGAGGGTCCGTGGCAGCGTGGTCCTGTAGCTGAATAACTCTGAGCTGAGCCATATATCATTAGCCGGGGCCTGATACTACCCCGCTCACGCCGGTGATGGATCGCCCACCCGCGCATTAAAAAATATCTCATAGAAAAAATATAATACCACAGCAAATCAACCGTGGATTTGCAGTTGACTCAAACTTTTGCTTATTCCAACTTTTGCCCCAATGCAAGAAGCGATGTTTAGTGACTAGGATTACTTTAAAGACGAGAGGCAAATGTGTGTCAACCCCGCAGGGAAAAAATAAAAATAAATACAATAAAATATATATATATATATATATATATATATATATATATATATATATATATATATATATATATATATATATATATATATATATATATATATATATACACTGTATATATAAAGATCGTTGTTTTCCCCTTTGGCTTGCGAGAATAGAGGTGTGTCAAAATTGATAAGGAAAGTATTGACCATTTAGTCCAAATCACAATTACGGACAAAATTGGTGCACAAGTATATTCATTTTCGTCAATTTCTATACACCAGAAATTAAACACAATTAATCCATCACCCAGAAATAAGATTTAGGAGAGGACAAGGAATGGTGGAGTCTCCAAGGAGAGGCATAACGACCCTGCACGACTTCCTTTCATAATAAAAAACATATCATTCTACTCTTTATATTATGCATGAATTCACATATGCGCACACACATACACACACACACACACACACACACTAAATATTATACACATCATGCCCGAGGCATGTATACAAATACAATATATTTTTGTCCCCAAAGCAAGCTGACAAATTACATGCTTATGGCATATTGATTATGAGGTCTTACAGGTGAGGGCAGTAAATCCTGTAGTGAATGTGAGTAGCTGCTTATTGTTCAGCAGGAGAGGCGGGGCCAGGCTGCAGTGGAGCTATTATATGTGCACAGCCCCTCTACAGGCTCACACGGCCCTCAGCTCCTCCACACGGCCCTCAGCTCCTCCACACATCCCTTAAACCCTCCGCACAGCTCACCGCTTCTCCTCCTACCCCTCATCCACCCACCCCTCAACCTCTGAACATACACACACGGCCCATAGCCGCTTCAATCACTCACAAGTCACCCCCCCCTTCGTTTTGTCATTATTCTTATGTGCAAAATAATCCCCAAATCCCCAGCTCCTTAGTTCTTAAAAATTCTCTCGTAAACAAACTGTCCGACGTAAATATTAAGGTAAGAGAATTTTCTTGAGTAGAAAAAAAAAACCAATATAATCTGGGTATTATATCCAGCAGCCACCCCTTAGAAAATTTATATATGAAATTATGTGAATCTAAAGTTTACATCAAAATATTAACGTCTTTGTTATTATTTTCTATTCTTGTCCATTAATTATCTCCGTAAGCATCATGTTCATCATTATTATATTTCTTTTTATACATATCGGCCGAAGGTGATGAAGGCCTGTTTGAAGAGGCTGGGGGCTGGTTGGTGGAGGGTTTGAGGGCTGTGTGGAGTGGCTGTGGGCTGTGTGGAGTGGCTGTGGGCTGTGTGGAGGTTTGAGGACTGTGGGGGGTGAGGGCTGTGTGGGGTGGCTGTGGGCAGGTTGGTGGAGGGTTTGAGGGGCTGTGTGGGGTGACTGGGCTGTGTGGAGGGTGAGGGCTGTGTGGAAGTGGCTGTGGGCTGTGTGGGAGTTTGAGGGCTGTGGGGTGAGGGCTGTGTGGGTGGCTGTGGGCAGGTTGGTGGAGGTTTGAGGGCTGTGTGGGGGTGACTGTGGGCTGTGTGGAGGGTGAGGGCTGTGTGGAGTGGCTGTGGGCTGTGGAGGGTTTGGGGGCTGTGTGGGGGTGAGGGCTGTGTGGAGTGGCTGTGGGCTGTGTGGAGGGTGAGGGCTGTGTGGGGGTGAGGGCTGTGATGGCTGTGTGGAGGGTTTGAGGGGCTGTGTGTAGAGGGGTGAGGGCTGTGTGAGGTGGCTGTGGGCTGTGTGGAAGGTGAGGGCTGTGTGAAGTGGATGGTTGGTGGATGGTCCTTAGTCTAAGGCTCTGTGAAGGCAAAGAGATGAACTTGAATTCAATTTACGGTGGTTTGTTGTGAGGGGAACACCACAGCAGGTAGAGAGAATGAACACAACAGAAGAGTTCCAGCAGGAAGAGAGAATGAACACAACAGAAGTGTTCCAGCAGGTAGAGAGAATGAACACAACAGAAGTGTTCCAGCAGGTAGAGAGAATGAACACAACAGAAGTGTTCCAGCAGGTAGAGAGAATGAACACAGCAGACGTGTTCTAGCAGGTAAGAATGAACACAACAAGTGTTCAGCAGGTGAAGAATGAACACAGCAGACGTGTTCTAGCAGGTAGGAGAGAATGAACACAACAGAAGTGTTCCAGCAGGTAAAGAGAATGAACACAGCAGACGTGTTCTAGCAGGTAGAGAATGAACACACAGAAGTGTTCCAGCAGGTAAAGAGAATGAACACAGCAGACGTGTTCTAGCGGTAGAGAATGAACACAACAGAAGTGTTCTAGCAGGTAGAGAGAATGAACACAGCAGACGTGTTCTAGCAGGTAGAAGAATGAACACAACAGAAGTGTTCCAGCAGGTAAAGAGAATGAACACAGCAGACGTGTTCTAGCAGGTAGAGAATGAACACAACAGAAGTGTTCCAGCAGGTAGAAGGAATGACAGAGACGTGTTCTAGCAGGTAGGGAATGAACACAACAGAAGTGTTCCAGCAGGTAGAGAGAATGAACACAACAGAAGTGTTCCAGCAGGTAAGAAGAATGAACACAGCAGACGTGTTCTAGCAGGTAGAGAGAATGAACACAACAGAAGTGTTCCAGCAGGTAAAAAGAATGAACACAGCAGACGTGTTCTAGCAGGTAGAGAGAATGAACACAGCAGAAGTGTTCCAGCAGGTAGAGAGAATGAACACAGCAGACGTGTTCCAGCAGGTAGAGAGAATGAACACAACAGAAGTGTTCCAGCAGGTAGAGAGAATGAACACAACAGAAGTGTTCCAGCAGGTAGAGAATGAACACAACAGAAGTGTTCCAGCAGGTAGAGAGAACGAACACAACAGAGTGTTCCAGCAGGTTGAGAGAATGAACACAGGAGAAGTGTTCCAGCAGGTAGAGAGAATGAACACAGCAGACGTGTTCCAGCAGGTAGAGAGAATGAAACACAACAAGTGTTCCAGCAGGTAGAGAATGAACACAGCAGAAGTGTTCCAGCAGGTAGAGAGAATGAACACAACAGAAGTGTTCCAGCAGGTAGAGAGAATGAACACAACAGAAGTGTTCCAGCAGGTAGAGAGAACGAACACAACAGAAGTGTTCCAGCAGGTTGAGAGAATGAACACAACAGACCACCGGTGTTCCAGCAGAAACTAGAGATATTTTTATGTTGAATCGATCTCATCAACCTTATTTTTATTAATTTATTAACATTAATGATATTTTGTATGTTGTATGGATTTCGATGTTGTTCAACCCAACACTACCAGGGTCACCATCTGTAGGTCAAGGTCATGCAAGATTAGGGTTAATTAGGGTTTTTTAAGGAGCCAGGACCTAACCTAACCGTCGGGAAGGTTGGTAGGTGAGTCAGTGAGTAGGGGGGGGGTGGGGTTGCTGGATGACCCTGGTTCACTGTCAGGGTTCCAGACGCTGAGCCGCCGCCGCTTGGTGGTAGTGAACTGTGGCGTTGCTGTGGCTAACGTCGTTGGTATTGTGAGTAGTATTACTAGCTCTCTCTCTCTCTCTCTCTCTCTCTCTTTTCTCGCTCGCGCGCGAATATCAGAGGTAGTGCCAACGGAAGCAGTGATGATGGTAGTTGAAACTGGGTAATGTCAGTTATCTATGATGGTAACTGATAATTTTTCCAGTAAAACTCGGTGCCACCAATTTCAGTGTTGGTAGATGTCCCCTGTTTACCACCACCTTGTATCACCATCTGACATGTTATCCTCCTATAAGATATTGTAAAACGTTTTAGGGAAACACTTGTTATCCTGTAACTAAGTAACAGACGTAACATAACAGGAGTATGTAGCTGCAACATTGTTTTTAACGACTGTATTTTTCTATATATTGTAAACAAATGGCTGTTCTGTAGTGACATGTAGATATAATGATATAGTGGTATATGTGTTTTAATCTGGATGTTACACTTTGAATGTGGTCAGGTAAAGGTATAACATTGTTCAGTAGTTCAGCTCTACACTCGAGGACTTCTGATGCTCATGTTTGTGTTTCTCCTCGGTGTGTCAGTGCACTCAGATGCTATATTAACGTAGGTTCGAAGGTTCAGTTCCGTCGAATAAATAATCCATTCGAGTCCTTGTAAAGAGCCATAGCCCGAGTCTCAGAGGCTGGAGGGCTTTTATTCTCCCCATACTAGAAATGTCGGAACTAAATCCTTACTCTACCAGGAACCCAAGTTAGTTTTAAAAATGACCTGATACTTTACGGTAACAAGAGTTGTTCCTTAACTGTGTACAAACTTTAACGTACACGTGTTTAAGACTTGGGGACCTGGGTACTGGAACTGAAGTCAAGAATCTCTAAGATGTTATTTTGTTTTCTCTCTTAAGTGACGACAAGATAAGATGTCTATTTACAGTAGTCTATGTGATGCAGTGTCCGAGGCTGCTGTGGTGATGTCAGGGCGGCTGTGGTGGTGTTCGGGGCGGCTGTGGTGGTTTCGGGCGTGTGTGGTTTCGGGCGGCTGTGGTGTCCGGGGCGGCTGTGGTGGTGTTCAGGGCGGCTGTGGTGGTTTCGGGGCGCTGTGGTGGTGTCCGGGCACCGTGTGGTGGTGTTCGGGGCGTGTGGTGATGTTCGGGGCGGCTGTGGTGGTGTCCGGGACGACCGTGGTGGGTGTCCGGGGCAGCCGTGGTGGTGCGGGGCGGCCGTGGTGGTGTTCGGGGCTGCCGTGGTGGTCCGGGGCGGCCGTGGTGGTGTCCGGGGCGGCCGTGGCGGTGTCCGGGGAAGCAGTACCACATGGTAGTCTCCGCTCAGCCCGTACTCCCCTGCAGCTATTTGCCTTCGACGCAACAGATGCCAACCCTCCTCTGGCGGCGAGGGAAGGATGATCCTAAAATACCACAGTAAGGACCAAACTGCCCTCCGACGGGTCCCTAAGTTGACACCTTGCTGGAGTACGGTGTTCATTTATCAGCATGACAAGCGCAGCCGCTCACCGCTATCCCGTGGCCTCGGGTCCTCCCATACTGCCTGCTGGGGCTCCCTCTTTCGGTGACTCTCACCCACCTCTCATTCCCACATTCAAGAAAGAATAAGACAGCGAGAGAGACAAAGAGAAGATGCTGTTTTTTTTTGCAAGTTAAGTTCTTCTTGTTCGTATAAACCCGGGGAAAATGGCGTCAGCCTCTTGGATTAATTCTGTTGCCTCGCCTAATTTTTTTCAGAGAGAACGTTCTATTGGGGATTATTCTTCCCTCTTGTTCCTGTAGATCACTTACTGCCAGGTGTTAGTCGTGGCCTTCACGAGACGCTCACATAGTAACTGTTATTGTTGACCTTCTGCAGTTTAGTAAAAGATTTACACGTGTACCATAACGTCCCTCGCCTCTTCGTATTCTTATCCTTCATTTAATCTGAATTCGTGTCCGTCTCTTCACAACAAACAGTTTCCTGTAATCACCTGAGCAGACTGAAGGCCACACAGTCACCAAAAACTCACCAGCCATCGTCAGCCGAGCACCATGGGGGCTCAGTAAACCTCCAGTACTTGTGTTGAACACTTGAATTTTCTTCAACAAAAATTCATAATACGTTGGTAGTTCTCCCCTGTTCTTAATTTTTATTATGATTTTTTATCGTAATTATGTCAGCTAAGTTAGGCTGATTTGCGTGGGTTAGGGTAGATGGCGTTAGGCCCGAATGAATGAATCCTCCTATTTTCCGCCACATTAACTAGGCTACAGTATATACAACTGGGCTAAGTCAGATTACGTTAGGTGAAATAATATCACTGACTTACATTAGTTTATATTGAATGTAATTAAGTTTAGTTGACTTATCAAGGTAGCAAGAGTTAGTAGTGGACAACAGGTACCAGTGTTATGTCAGTCAGTTCTGTATGATCAGGGATGTCAACCGCGTGAGGACACAACACCCAGAGAGAGAGTCGGGTCTCCACTACAGCCAAATAAATAAATATGATTCATCTAACAGTATCCTGAGACACATGACAAAAATAAAGACAAAGGACACATACCATCGACACACACACAAGGACAGACAGAGACACAGACAGACAGACACTTGGCAGTCAGATATAAATAACCTTAAAACTCGTCACCAATGGAAACAAGTACTGTGATAAACCCGCACGGTGAGGCATAGTTAGACGTGGTTGAGGTTTGAGGGAGAGACACTTTGTAACAGGTTCTTTCCTTCAGGTGATGTAATGGACAGATGACGTTACCCAGGAGAGATGGCGTTACCCAGATGAGATGACGTCGCCCAGGCCAGGCCCTTCAGGAACTAACCATACGGTGAGTCGTGGTCAAACTTGTTACTGTTGCTCTGTCTACCTGTCTTAATCAATCACCTGTCTGTCTATCTGTGTATGTCTCTGTCTGTCTGTCTGTCATATTTAAGTGGGAGGATTACATCATCATCATCAATATTATTCTATTATTATTATTGTTTGGCCTAATTATAATAATAATAGAATTATTATGCATTATACAAATACGCCACCAAATCCAGAGTCCAGAACCTAAAATGTTGTTAAATTTCCCCGGTACTGGTAATGTTAACGCATTTAACTGGTCTTCTAAAATTACATCACTAACTTGGGTTCCTGAAGAATCGTTAGTTCACTATTTCTTCTTATTGATTATTGATGCAGCATATAAGTGACTCACTGTAGTTTAGACAAAATGATTATGGTTGAAATGGCTCTAACGCCCGGAGGAGTTTTAATCACCTCCCCGCCAAGGACTGCCGTGCGTTGTCCTTCGTGACTCATTTTTTGTCTTGATATGATTGTTTGAGATTCATTTGTTATCGCCAGTAAACGGATATAACCTCTACGGAATCACGCTGTCAGTGAGATGCTTTTGGTGAGGCTCAAGAATCCTTCCCAGTGAGTGTCTTGTCATGATGGGTGTCGGGGTGAGGTTGACGTTATAATGCGCGTCAACAACAAAGGTATTTAATGGCGTAACAAGGTTAGTAGTAATCACACTACTCCATCAACAGTTAAAGAATTCTGAAGAGACGTCTCTGTATGACCTACGACACAGCTGACAAGAGAGACTTGGTGGACAGTTACCGGGAGTTACATTCTGAGGTCACTAGAAATAACCACCACAATTAACACAGTTCGCTCGGAATAAGGAAACTTTAGGACCACAAAGTAAACAAAATACACTCTAGGATTGAAGTCGTGGACAGCTGCACGAAACCTACACTAGCAATGAGGAAATTTTTTAACTGCAATAGAGATACTTAACTTCGAGTGATTTTTTCGTCGTATTTTATTTTAAGGTATTTTTTAAACTTATTTCATTTATATCATTTGTACAGTTTTGGGTGACGTACAGTATCACGGAATACTGGAGCCTCCTGACACGCTCTCTGGAAAACCTTTGAACAGTTGGCGGGCCTGGAGATGACTGGTCTTGAGTTTCCAGGGTATCCCTGTTGTTCATTTATCATGACTGAATTATATCAGGTTTTGAACCATGATATGTTTCATGTTCCGTATAGAGATGGCTTCTCTTTTCAGATGAATCATGCTACCCAGTCAGGCAAACCAAGTGTTCATATGTAGTCGAGGTAAATCTTTCATTATGTTTAGACTGATTAAAAAAATAGTTAGACAAATATATAAGAATACCATATTTTCATGTCAGACAGTCTACCCCCTCCAGGCGATAGTAGTCAGTGTTACCATTACTTGAGGACCTGCCAGTGAGGGCGGCACAACTGGTGGTGTACTATGTGAAGTCCTTACAACACTTCGCCTGTGAGACCAATGTTTTGCTACAGGAAGACAATGATTCAGTAACTCCAATATTGTTTCTTCACCTTTAACGTAATAAGCTGTTGTCATTCTCTCACTTGAAATACCAACAGTAGACGAGGTGGTCAGTCCAACCCAGCCTCCCTGGCCCTGGATCCTGGTGAAGTATTTAAAGGAATTATAACGTTACAGGATGGAGAAAATGTTAAACCATATCTTAGCAGCGTCCAGTATGGTAGCCTTAGTGAAAGCTCAACACACAACTGATTTGCCTTCATCTCAACTAGAGACAGCGTAATTGACTCACGGAGCAACATCACCATTATATAAGCGATTATACAGACTAATTCACTGTTCTCCGAGAAGTGTATTTGCTAGGTTGTTGTCCATCGTTATTTCCTTCCTTCAAAACTTCTTGGGTCGCCGCCATAACGTCAAGTATTAAAATATTGTATAAGACTGGTGCCTCAATACTCTTGGGATGCGACAAGACACACCCGAGTCCATTTAGTTTTTGGCTATGGGCAACATGCTGCACAGAAATGATTTTAACTCCTCTAAATTTGTAGATAATCTTACAATTGGTATTTTCACCAGAACTGTTCAAGACTTGTCACTGTTGTACATTGTATACTGTGAGAGATACATCAGGTTAAAGATGGAATGTTTTCTCTTGTGCGCCTTGCATGTCTCGCACAAGACTTGAAAATAATACGAAAAATACAGATATGTGTTTATCTAAAGGTTCTAGAACGTGATTACACAAATTACCTAAATGCTCTACAGATTACAAGCTTACACTCACAAGGTCAAAGACATACAGACGGGTGTGTTGTGTGTGTTAGGGCAGTGTTGGCCAAGAGGGTCGAGTAGGTCGGGATGAAATTGAGTCAACACACTTCTGTGTAACATTGATGATCATATACTGTCTTGATCATGTCATTGTGTCGGACCGTTATATTGTAGAGTACTAAGGATGTCTTAACAATTAGTATATCCTTGTCTTTAGTATCTTTAAAATGTGGGACGTCATTTTTAGTATTTCATTTTGCTAAGGCCAGACGATTTTATTCAGCACAGAGAGGCGGTCAATAACATCACTGTGCCAAGTTTTACATAGACACGATAATGTTTTAACCTTTTACAGTCTAATCCTGGTATTAATGTGTATACTGTTTATGTACAGTCTGGGACAAAAGTTCGTTCCCGTGGTGAAAGTGAGTCACGCGATTGAGTCTCCGAACTGACTTGCCCTGACTGTTTCATCTCATTTTGGGTCGATGCTGCTTCATTTTGGGCGGGAGTGAACTTTTGACCCCGAATGTACCATAAAAAGTTATATAATTTGAATCTCCTTTACATGGTGATGTATTATATTATCTGAGATGCGTGTATCATATTTTGAGGGACAAATATAACTTATTTAATGTTTATTACTCATTTATAATTAGTGGGGGGATTAAGATTATAATTTTGAGAACCAATCTTTTTTTCATCTGAGTTTAAGTGAACTCCTTAGATGCTTCAGGAAGGCCATTCTGCAGCCAAAATTTATACCTCTTATGAAACTCAAATCAATCATTAAATCATAGCGTAAAACAGCCCAGTTCAATGCATCCTCACATCACCACCCAGTTAGGGATGAAAATAAATTACTGATCTCAAGTGGATCAAGTTAATTCGTTCGGAAGTCATTAGTTAAGGGGAATTATATGTGAACATTTTCTATTGCATATTTATGCCTAAGATAATTTGCTCTCACACCACCAGTACCACAGATGACAAGAGCCAAGTGGCACTATTCTCAGTCATTAAGAGGAAATAATAACGAGTGAACCTTTGCAAATCCATCTCTCTTCCCTTTGTTAATGCGTTAGATACGGTCTTATATCACCAGTTAGTAGGATAAAGTGTCGATTAAATTTCGAGGATTCCATATTAATCTAAATGGTTCCTCATCACCAGTTAAGGGGAAAAAATAACTTGAGAGTCTCTGGGAATCATTGTTGAAAGAGATTTCAACACGACCGTAGATACGAATCCAACTCTCTCTCTCTTTTTGTTTTTTATTGTTTTTTTCTTTTCGTTTTCCTTATCATATCGTTCCTGTTATTATTCATGTTTTCATTATTTTCTTCATACTATTCTTGTTATTTAACTTGGTGTTTTACTTCCTTTCTTCTTGTTCTTTTTATTCGTATTTACAATCTTGTTCTTATATGTTCTTGCCATTAATCTTGTTATTTTTATACTTTGTTACAGTTCTTGTTTTGTTGTTTTTGTTCTTAGTTTCCTGCTCTTCGTTATTTTTTTCTGTTTCTATTATTGGTTTTGTCTTTGTTGTTCTTGTCTCTTTAGCGTTTAATTATCACTATTATTATTATTCTTGTTGTACTTGTTCGAGCTGGTCTACCCCTTGTTCATGAAATTCATTGTACACAGACTGAAAAAAAAATGCTTTAAAGACAAAAACTAAATGAAAGCGAGGCTGTTGATTTTCTTGACTGCAGAAACAGTAGAGGCAGCAGTAAGAGAAGTAGCAGTAGAGGTAGCAGCAGTAGAGGTAACAGCAGTAAGAGGGAGCAGCAGTAGAGGTAGCAGAAGCGCAGCAGCAGCGGCAGCAGCAGTAAGAGGGAGCAGCAGCATCAGCAGCAGCAGTAAGAGGGATTAGCAGTTGAGGTAGCAGCAGCGGGAGCAGTAGTAAGAGGGAGCAGCAGTAAGAGGGAGCAGCAGTAGAGGTAGCAGCAGTAGGGGTAGCAGTAGAAGCAACAGCACTAGAGATAGTAGTACAGGTAGCAGTAGAGGCAACAACAGTAGGTGTATTGTAGAGGCAGCAGTAGAGATAGCAGTAGAGGCAGCATCGGTAGAGGTAGTAGTACAGGTAGCAGTAGAGGCAACAGTAGAGGTATCAGTAGAGGCAACAACAGTAGAGGTGTCAGTAGTAGAGGCAGCGGCAGTGGAGGTAGTAGAGGCAGTAGTAATGGAGTTAGTAGAAGCAGCAGTAGTAGGGGCAGCTGTGGTAGAGGCAACAGCAATAGAGAGGCTAATAGAGTAGAGGTAGTAGGGGCAGCACCAATCGAGGCAGCTGTGGTAGAGACAGCAGCAGTAGAGGCAGCAGCAGCAATAGAGGCAGGAGTAGTAGAGGCAGCAGCAATAGAGGCAGGAGCAGTAGAGGCAAGGTAGGTATCTGGTATTGCCCCGCCCCTCCACAATTGCCGTCGGCTGATGGATCACTATTTTCACGCCGCCCTAACTACCACCACCACCACCACCACCACCACCACCACCACCACTACTACTACTACTTTTTAAACGTGGCCTCCAGCCTCCCCCAATAGCCACACCTTCGCCACCATTTAATTACCTTAATATTAAATATCCTAATACATATGTAGCTATCCTATCTGTGTTAAATTAGTTGAGCCGCAGATCTATGCGGCATTCAGTGACTGTAACCTCATAGTCGATATCTGCAGCAGTTGTCGGAATTGGCAAGCTCTGTCTGAGGCAGAGCAAGCCGACCGAAGGAGAGAGAAAGACAGTCGACATCTCATCCAGGCTGTAACGAAACTTCTGGCTGCTGCTTCGTTCGGAGATCACCTCCGCGAGTCTGGCGTAGAAACATCTTGCACTTGTCCCATCCCACCAGAGGTTGTGAACACTAGAGGAGTGAAGCTGCCTTGATCAACGTTTTGGATTCTCTCCCATATGCCCTATCTTGTCGTTCTCGTTCCTCCTATGTACAGCATCGAGAGCTAGGTTACGGTGACAAGCGGCCATGGGATCAAAAAACTTGATGTCGAAGAGCTCGCTGTCCTCGCGTCCAGAATCCTCGAGCACTGACGTCAACACGGGCTTCGTTAGATGTGTTTGAGGTCCATGTTGGAAGATCTCACCATCCAATGGAAGGAGGGTCGGTTCTACCATGACATCCCGGCAGATTTCCTTCAACATATTTGCTATAAGGTCCCTTACTTCGTCATGCCTCATGCATATGAAGCCCCCTTACTACTACTACCACCACCACCACCACCACCACCACCACCACCACCACCACCAACCACCACCACTACTACTACTACCACCACCACTAACACCACCACACCACCACACCACCACCACCACCACTACCACCACCACACCACCACCACTACCACCACCACACCACCACCACCACACCACCACCACCACCACCACTACCACACCACCACCACCACCACTCACCACTACCACCACCACCACTACCACCACCACCACTACCACCACCACCACCACCACCACCACCTCACCACCACCACCACCACCACCACCACCACCACCACCACTACCACCACCACACCACCAACCACCACCACCACCACCACTACCACACCACCACTACCACACCACCACTACCACACCACCACCACTACCACACCTCACCACCACCACCACACCACCACCACTACCACACCACCACCACCACTACACACCACCACCACCACCACCACCACCACCACCACTCCCACACCACTATCACACCAACCCACCGACACCACCACCACACCAACTACCACCACTACCACCACACCAATACTACTACTACTACCACCACACCACTACTACTACTACCACCACCACCACCACTACTCACAACTACTACTACTACTTCCACTCTACCACTACCACCACTACTACTACTACCACCACCACTACTACTACCACTACCACCACTTTTAAACGTGGCCTCCAGCCTCCCCAGCCACACCTTCGCCACCATTTATTTACCTTAATATTAACTATCCTAATACATAAGCAACTATCCTATCTGTGTTAAATTAGTTGAGCCGCAGATCGATGCGGCATTCGGTGACTGTAGCCTCAGTCGATATCTGCAGCAGTTGACGGAGTAGGGCAGAAGCCTTGCCCCTGAGGCAGAGCAAAGCCGACCGAAGGAGAGAGAAGGACAGTCGACATCTCATCCAGGCTGTGACATAACTTCTGGGCTGCTGCTTCTGTTCGAGATCAGCTCCGTGAGTCTGGCGTAGAAACATGCGCTTGGGCCCATCCCACCAGAGGTTGTGAACACTAGCGGAGTGAAGCTGCCTTGATCGACATTTTGAATTCTCTCCCATATGCC